>NW_006798383.1:4466570-4473122 GCF_000442215.2 Lipotes vexillifer | reverse complement strand
GAGCGGTTGCTCTTTTTCTTTGTCAGAGGAAGTATTACCTGCTCTCAGCTCAGATGGAAAAAGACAGTAAAACTCACCTGGCAGCCAAAAGAAAGGAAAGAAAGAGGCAGGCCTGGCCTCGGGGGCTGATGGAGTGGCCTGGCCCAAGCCTCAGATGGCTTTCCTTCTTAATCGCTAGGCAGTATGAGGTCGCAAATCCAGTTTGGGGCCTGGCATGAGGGTGATGAGTAAGTGCTGCCCGGGTGTGGTGCAGAGGAAAGGCACCACGCAGGTCCCCTGATCTAGGCAGAGAACGCCTGTCGGAGTGGACGATGGGAGAAGTATCTGAACACGCTGTCCTGACACTTTCAAGCCCCACAGGCCCCATCCCTGTCCAGTACTGTTCACGTGCAAACGCCCTTCCCAGGCTCGTGCAGGAAGACTTTCCAAAACTCCATTTCACAGCTCCATATATACGGTCATTTATTTTTCACACTATACATTTCAGCACTTAATTAGGTGCAATAGAGGGTTTTACAACGTACTGTCTATAGACAGTATTTTAAACAAAATAGCTTCTCAGCTAATGGGAAAGTCACGATGTCTCCTGGAAAGGGTCGGCTGGTGCCTAGCTGATTTCCAGAAGGGTGGTGTTTACCTGCAATCATGTCACCTGTCCCAGAATCTGGCTCTTAGCTGTGCCCTTTAGAAACCCCATCTCCACAATTTTCAGAACCGTTTGGACTTGGGCTGCTGAGTCATCTCGAGAGAGCTCCCCGAAGTGAGTGTACAAATAAAATTGCTAGTGTATTAACTTGCAAGGAGACTTTGTGACTATTGTGCAGCCTGAATGATACCTGCTTCTTGCATCCTGGGCAAGGCACATGGGAAACCAAAGATCAGAAGGCAGCTTCTGCTTGGCAAAGCTGGATTCAGATCAGGGGAGGGAGAGGGCAGGGGGAGAGATGGTCCAATAGCATGGGCTCTGTTCACTTCTGTGGCTCCCTCACCAGTGGAGAGATACCTGCCAGGTAGACTCCTGTATGCTATGTGTATCTCCTTGGCCAGTTCCTCAAAGGCAGCGTACCAGTAGGATTTCTCCCTGTCCTCTTTCATAATTTAGCAGTTTTTATTTTATTTACTTATTTCATTTAGTGCTTTCTAAGCATTAGCTCCCGACTACATTGAGTTGCTTTTGCATAAGTTAAATAACTACTGTAAAATTTCAGGGTTGTAGGTTCAGGCCACAGGGGTAAATGCTGCACGCAAATCAAGGGGGTGGTCAGGTGACCTGGATGGGTCAGCAAGAAGTCAAGCAGAGCAAAGAAACATGTTCCCTAGTCAACACGGATGCTCAAGGAAGTGGGAGGCCCAGGGCTGGCCACTTACTGCAGCCCCCGTGTGAGCATGGGCGTGGTGAAATGGTCCTAAGTTCTTTGCTTTGGCTGCCTTAGCCACCTGGCCTGCCCAGCTGGCCTCTTTGGATTTAAAGGGCTCTCCTTGGTCTCTGTCCAGGCCCCCTCATGGCTCATCTTTAGAAAGCCACAGCCTCCAGGTGCCGCAGAGCCAAGGAGGTATGACTCACATGGGCTTTGGAGTAGGGAAGGCTTGGGTTCAGTCCTGGCTCTACTGCTCAGGAGTTGGGCATTCTCAGTAGTTGGGCAAGAGTGTTGACTACTCCAAGCCTCAACTCTGTCATGGGTAAAATGTGGATAACCCCTCATAGGGCCTGCTTATAAAACACTGAGCACAGTGCCTGGTGCAGACCAGTATCTGGCTAGTATGAGCTTTTAAAGACAGTAGAGGTCAATGGAGGATCTACATTCTCTGCCACATTGGGACCCTCACTTCCCCCATGAGTGCCACTGCTCCCTCCTCTGAGGTCTGGGCAAACGGCAAGGCCACAGGGACCCAGATTATCCCAGATGGTGAGAAGGAGATCACTGGTGCCCTTGCGTGGGGTTCATTCAGAGCTGAGGATAAAGCTGCCTAGCCCAACCTTTTGACTGACACTTGAAGAGGGAAAGTCAGGTTTGAGGCATGGCCTAAACAGGCATCCAGAGGGGAGAGAAAGGTGAGAACGTTTTCTGGGACAAGAAGAGCATCATTTGGTTGTGCCCAAGAGGTGTATAGGATCCTCCTGAGCAGTTTGAGACCTGTGACGTTTTCCTGTAGAAAGCGCATCCCCCTCCATCCACGTGGCCTACCCCATGACATCAGCAGAATGGAAGTACCACACAAGTGACATCACTGTTGCCCAAGGCAACACCTCCACCTTAAGTCAGACTTCGGGGGTGGGGAACAGGAACCACCCGACTGTAAGGCATGTTGACGAGGGAAGGAGCTCAGAAGGCATTACATCCACAGGTATGTTTCTTAGAGGATGGGCCAGGGAAAGCGGGCAGGGCTGCAGGCCACAGGTCTGGGCTATGAGCCAGTTGGTGGAAGGCCTTGGATTTGCCCCGAGGGAGCAGAGCACAGCTGTCAGCATGCTATCTTGTTTAGTTCTCTGAACTGCAACTGGGGCAAAAAGCATGACTCCTAAGGGGCTTCTGGTGGCTTCCATGGCTCTGGGTCTCCCTTCTACAGCCTGAATCAATCCGTGAAGGGCGTAGGGCAAGAGCAGGCCAGAGCAGTGATGGGGAGATCAGAGAAGTGCTTTCCCTTCTTCACCAACCCCCGCTCCCCCAAAGGAAAGTGAGAAACAAGGCTACCCATGTCCTTCCAGTGGGGGCTGACTTAAGAGAGAACCTTCATTCATTGATGGAGCGAGTATGTACTTATTGTGCACCTACGATGTGCCAGGGCCCTTGCTGGGGCTCCTGTGGCCTCAGCTTGCGGATCAAATGCACTCAGAGGAGGAATGTCCGGAATCCACTGCCCCAGGAGTAGGTACCAGCTGGAAATAGAAGCAAAGTCTCAGAGTTCACCTCTCACCCAGCTCTGGCATTCCCTGTGGGATTCTAGGTGGGCTAAATGAGACCTGTGGAATCCCTTCCTCCCCAGCAGTTTATGCAGGAATTTGAGGGTGTTTGAGATGTACCAGAGATTTGGTGAGTGGTGTTAGAGAGGACAGCCGTGTTCACAGTGACCTGCCTAAGGACAGAATCCCACAAAGTCTGAGTGTCAAAGGTGAGAAGACAACAGGCAGACCACCAACCCCAGGTCCCCTCCTGCTCTGTGATATTGACAGACGGGGCTCAGTTTCCCTGTCTGTTTAATGGGGACAGTAATGGCCAGTACCAGGTCATATTCAGAGCACTTTGAGATCCTCTGATGGAAGTCCCAAGAAAAAAATTCAAAGCCTACAACGTTTAACTGGCTCACTTGCAGGTGAGTAACACAGTGGGGCACTCTGCTGCCCAGGAGGAGGGGCTCCGCTTGAAGCCCAACTGGACTTTCTCCCTCCAGGTTATTTTCCTGCAGCAGATGCAGGAGAGTCTCCTACCAACGTGCATCAGACCAAAGGGAGGGCGTTATCATTTTGGCCCTGCTGGTTGGTGCAAAGCCATGTGCTCATAACAAACTGTTCTCCTGGGAGCCTGTTTCAATAGCCTTCTTAGTAGCAGTCGGGGGACCTGCCTGGAGTTCATGAAAAGGTCCTTTGTTTGCTGAGACTTTGTTCAGAGTCACTGAGGAGGCAGGCGTGCCTGGGCTGGAGGGGAAGAGAGTGGGGATGCCTGGGTCCCACCCCCGTGTGCTGCCCTGGAGGCCCCCATGCATCCATGCCTCTTCCTCCTGATGCCTCACCCCCAAACCCACCACCCAGGGTTAGAAGAGACCTCACTCCTTTCTCCTAATCCACTGCAGAGGAGGCTTTCCCAGGAAAAGCCATCTCCGATATCCCAGGCCACACTCCAGAATCTCTGGGTGGAAGGAACATCATAGGTTCATTAAGTCTGACTTCATGCCCATATTTCACCTAAATTGTCACCTGCTTTTCCCTAAACAGTGCAGGGAAGGAAAGCCCACAGGTGCATGACTGATGTTTCATGGGTCACTGAGCAACATGGTGTCATGGGCAGATCGGAGGCTTGAAAGTTGGGCAGTCCTGGGTTCAAATCCTGGCTCTGTGATGTTGAATGGATGGCCTCCCCTCTCTGCGCCTCAGTTTCCTTATGAGGATAGTGACTCCTTCAGAGGTTTATTGTGAGGATGATATAGCAATGTAAAGCATTTTGCACAATGTTTAAATCTCAATAAATGTAGTGCATTGGTTGCTATTTACTAAACCTTCCCCTGGGCGTCAGGCACATGCGGCTCGTCTGGTATTCTCCAGAAAGGGGGAGTTGCTCGTCACTCTACCAAGGGTTGCTCCTCTGCTTCTTCTCTTACCTGATTTGCATCAAACCCTGTCATCCTCCATTTATCGTCCATTTCTAGAAGGCTCTCAAGCGAGGATGTGGGTGTCAAGGAGAGACGCAGCTGGGGGTCAGATAACTTGTGTCAGAGTTCATTCCTGGGTCATTATCGTGGTCAGCGCTGGTGGTGAATCAGTCAGCCTGCAATTAGCTGAAGGCTGTCCATAGCTAAAGTGGCTGTGGTCTGTCTCCAGGGGTGTGCCTGGGTTTTTGCTCACTTTTCCCGAGTCGCTTACCACTGTTAGTGCTTTGCTTTGCTTTTCTAACGGCAGGGTGCCTCCCAGAAAAAAAAAAAATTAGAAGTTACTTCATCCAGGATGCCCTACTCCATTCCCATCTCAAATTCCTGCTCCTGGGAGTAAAGCCAGTGAGGTTCTTTTCCCAGTCCTGACTTCATTCATTCATTCAGCAAGCAAGCAAGCATCCATGGAGCGCCTGCACCTTTAATGCCAGCCATCAGAGACCAACACTGGTTTCTCCTTCTACGTGCAGTGGAGGAGCTTTCAGTGTCGCTGACAGATGGGCAGGAGGGAGCTGTGATCTTCCCAGGTGCCAAACTTCCTGCTCTCCCTCTGTGGCAGCCCCTGGGGGCCTTTAGAAGAAAACGGGGAGGTGGAGGAGACAGCTTCACCCTGTCCCCAGGCTTCTGGAGTTGCTGCAGGGATACAGGCCACCCCCCTCTGCCCAGAGGAGTCCCTAAGATGCACCCGGCAGGATTTAACAAATCAAAATGGAGACCTGGCCTTGTCACCAATACCAATGCCAATAACAATGTCCTTTACAGAGCACGACCATGTGACTGCTATGCCAGCAAGTGGGAGAACCAGGATTCAATTCTGGGCCTCTGATTCCAGAGTTTGGCCCCTTTGCTTCTAAGCCTCTACGAAGTGTTAAGCTCTTCTGAGCTGAAGAGCTTTGAGCTATTTCTTTCTGGGTGGCCTTGGGATGGGAGTATAATATGTCCAGGTGAACTCAGCAGTATCAGTGGCTGCTTGCACCCTACACCAGCCTGACCTGTGTGTTGGTTCTGGGACACCTACTGTGTGCCATGTGCAGCCTCAAGCAGAAGCCAGGACAGAGCATGGGCATCCTCACAACCTCATCATCACTCCATCCCTGTGGCTGGAAAACCATGTGGTTGTAGGTCGTTGTTTTGTGTAATTCACAGGGAGGGTGACTGTGTTCATAGATGATTCTGGGGGTCATTTTCCTAACAGTTCCTGGCCTTGCGGCCTAGGCCCCCAGCGCCCCCTGGTGAAGAACTGGTTTGCTCTGACGACCCATGCAGCTCTGGTGAGGGAGGACAGGCAGACTGCCTGCTTTGTTTCCAGCCCAGGTCCCTGCAGCAGAGAGCACAGCCAAGAGGCCAAACACAACTCTTAAGTTTTTTACAGCTGTGTTGGCCTCCCATTTGCCTTTGTGTCTCTTGCTGTTCCCCTTTATTAAGATGAAAGGGGTCTTTAGATCTTTGCAGTCACAGAGCATGACGTGTGTGTGTGTGTGTGTGTGTGTGTGTGTGTGTGTGTGTGTGTGTGTGCAGGAGGCCCAGAGCACTTCCCTTCTTCCCCATCTCTCTCCCCCTCTCCCAGCCCAGCTGGGGCCCAGGCATTGTGTCAGGTACACCCAAGCCTCAGGGACCAGGGTGGGAACGCAGCCTGGGACTTCACCGTGTCGGGGCCAGCATCCCTCTAAGCCAGCAAGTGAGTAACAGGAGTAAGTGGGGAGGGAGGGAGTGGGGGGCCTGGCTGTTCTGTGGCCACAGAAAAGCCCCCGGGGCCCATCCCCCCACACCCATGCCGGAGAGGCCGGGGTGTTTTCCTGAGCTGGGCTCTCTTTGTTCCCATCCAGCGCTCACAGGGAAGGGGGCTGCTGGGCACTGACGGGCAATTTGATCCCATCCATCCCCAGCTGAGCTCTGAGCGGGTGGCCAAGCGAGGGCCCTGTCTTCCCTTTGTTGTACTTCGTATTTACTCTCGGCTTCCTGCTCCAGCCCCTAAGTCCCCTCCCCTAAGCCCGTGCGTTTGCCGGGCGGCTCGGGAGCCTGCTTCCCCCGCCCCCTGCTGCAGACTGCCCTTTCCGCCCCGTGGCAAAAGTGGGGTTTGTCCTGAGTGTTTGCTGCTGTACTTGGAGGCCTGGGGTGTAGAAAACGCAGGGTAAAGGGCAAGACAGCAGACAAGTTTGGGAGCCCTGGCCTGGCTTCCCTCTGGGCAAC
>NW_006798383.1:4460883-4466371 GCF_000442215.2 Lipotes vexillifer | reverse complement strand
CCGCTCTTGTGAGTGACATGGGGCCCATGCAGAGGGGAACTTACAAGAAACACTAGTTCAAGCCACGCCAACGTCTGACAGTCATGAGGGCTGCTTCGCTGTGGGAAATGGTTAGCACTGCGCTCTCGTATTGTTAAAACGCACCCTGTGATTTCAGGTCTAGAAACCTGATAAGGGAATTGGGGGTCGAGGGAGGCCCTTGGGTGCACGCTTGCTGTAGGAAATGCATCCTTCCTAAGAATGGAGGCGTTTATAGAGGCCGTCTTTAGAAAGCGGATGTCTCCCATGTGCAGTGTGTGAGCTGGTGGGTCCCCAAGGTCGCCCGCCCTGTCCTTAGCACACTAAGCAGGCAGCCCTGCATTTGGTCTCTGCCAGGCGCTCTGCAGAATGTCAAGGCAAACAGGCCCACCTTGACCCAAGAGGAGCCCAACCAAGGAAGGCAGTGGGATAAGACCAGATCTCAGGCAAGCAGCTCACTGTGATGAAAGAGTAGCCTGGGGTCCACCGGGCAGACAGCAGGGTCTGGAGCCTTGGGCCTGGCATGGTGTCCGGCTCTCCTCTGCTTTCTTCCTACATGTGTGACCTTGAGCAATTGCTCAACCTCTCATCGCCTTGGGCTCCTGCCTGGGAAATGGGGCTGCTGCACAGGTGAAATGAGCTAAGAATAAAGGCTTGAGGAGCAAGTGTTTGTTGGGTCCCTGCTAGGGGCGCATCTATGGAGATACCACCTACAGGAGGCACCAGACACCAGCCTGCACTTGGAGGGGCTTAATAAATAGGCCATCTCCCTCCCTTTGTTCTTCTGTCCCTTTCAAGAAAGAAGGATTTGTCTCAGAAGTTGGGGGAGGGAGGGATCTGGAAGAATCTTGGAAGCAATTTCTGAAATGGGCTGGCTGTGAGGACCATTGGGTAGGGTTAGGCGTGGACACTGCAGGGAATGGTGGGAAAGTAAGTCTAGGAGGTGTTCAGAGGACAGCAGATAATCTGAAGTGGCCTGGACAGGAGGGAAGCGACCTGAGAGGTCCCTGAGGCTGGCTGAGACCAGGCCCTGAACATCAGACTGAACTAAAGCTCAGAACTGTGTCTCATGGACACAAGAACTCCCTGAATTGGGGCCGGGAGACCTCCAGGGCCAGGGCTACCTGAGGTGTCTGGGAATTAGGGAGAGCTTAGAGGAGCTGATTCCAAAGGACCACGCCAGACCAGAAGAGAGAGTCCCATTGGTGTGGAAGCCCCAGGCTTTGGTGCACAGTGATGGCTGCAGCAGCTGGGGAGGTTGGAGGTGCCCAGCAGAAATGGGAATGTCAGTGGCCAAACTGGGAGGGGAGAGGGGTGCATTGTGCTTTGAGCCTGCATTGGCCTCCTGGGGCTGCCATAACCAAAGACCACAAACGCGGTGGCTTAAAACAACAGGAATCTACTCTCATAGCTCGGGAGGCCAAAAGTCTGAAATCAGGGCACTGGAAGGACCACACTCCCTAAGTGCTCTAAGGAGGAATCCTCTTGCCTCTCCCAGCTTCCTCTGGCTCCAGACCTTCCTGGGCTGCGGAGTATCACTCCATCCTCTGCCTCTGTCTTCCGTCACCTTCTCCTCTTTGTCTGTTTTCTCCTTTTCTGTCTCTTTATAAGGACACTTGTCATTGAATTTAGGGTAATCCAGAACTGTCTCATCTCAAGAGCCTTCATTTAACTACATCCGTAAAGATCCTTCTTCCAAATAAAGTCCCATTCACAGGGTCCAGGTATTAGCACATGGACTTGTCTTTGTGAGGGCTGCCATTCGACCCACTGCAGTGGCTGCCAGAGGAGCCCTGGGGAATATGGATGAGAAGCGGGGAGGTGTACGGCCCTGACTCAGGGCTGCCAGGGGAGCCTTTCCTTATCTCTGTGACCTGCAGGCCTCCTTGTCATCCCTTAGCCTCTGAGACCCCAGGCCACAGTCTGTCTGTCTGTCCTAAGATGCTGTAATTTTCCATGATTCCTGTGGGTCAGGGCCTCTGCTGTGGGGAAGTCAGGCAGCATGGCTTGGAGGAAGGATGCCCTGTCCTTCCTGGGAGATTGATGGCTTCCCTGCCTTTTCCATCCCTTGCCCACCAAGGGACATGCATGGGCTATGATACAGGAGCGGAAACAGGAAGGATGTGGGCTCTCCCACCCACGTGGCTGGAGTCCACCCCACTGTCCTTCCTGCACCTGGGCTGGCTGGCTGCATGACCCCAGTCCAGAGGATGGGTTTGGCATCCTGGTGACTTTTTGTAAACGCCTCCCTCTTCCGAGAGTGGGCCTCGAGGAAACTTCACACTTTGGCGGGTGTGACTGGGCATCCTCTGTGAGTCTGGCCAGTGTGGCCACGTGCGGCGACAGCAGAGCTCGTGTCAGTGGAAAGGCCACTCTCCTTGCAGTGTGCACTTTCCCACAGGCCCATCAGTAGGTCCACCTCTCTGGCATGGGGGCGGGGTCTCTGCTCTCCCCCTCATTCTGCCCTGCTCCCCAACCTCCATCAGGGTCCAGTCTTGACCCTTGGGGTTTCCCCAGGTTAGGGAGGGCTGGCGGGGGTCCAGCTCTCAGTCCTGGGGACCACAGGCTTTGGTCTGTAATCTGAATGCTGCTTAGTGCACACCCATTAGGCCACACGGTCTCTCTCTTTCCTTCTAGTCCCTAGAGAGGCTGTGGGGAAGGCACGTATAAGCCCCTAGCACAGGCTGGTTAGGATTATTCTGAGGGTGGCTGCTAGGGCCAACTGGGAGACACTGGGATAGAGTCAGCCCTGGACTTGGGGTGAAAAGTTAAGCCAGGGGGGCATTTTGGGGAGTCCTGGATGCAGAGGTGCTAGCAGGTGGTAGTATGAGGGGGAAGAGTGAGGCGAGCCCTGGGGTCACGGGCCACCTTGAGGGATGCTTGGTGGGGAGTGGGGGGCAGCAGTGGGCAGGGAGAGGAGGCGGGTGAGGGGCAGCAGACTCTGGGTGGCCCACTGACATATTTTATTTGGCTCACATGGGTTTTAAAGAATTTTTGAAAGAGTAGAAGACATTGTAAACTTGGGATTTTTGATAAAATCCAGATTTCTGTCTTCTCTTGGGGGAAACAAAAAAGATGATGCCATTTTGGGTGCATAGAACCACAGTACGGTAGCTCCCCCTAGAGAAGGGCTGTTCAGCCCGGTTGTCTGGCATTGGCAGCCAAGCTCATCTGTGGTGGGGAAGTGTCCCCTCTCCACGCCCCTACTCCAGGCATGTCTCCCACCGCCACTCCTGCCCCCAGGAAGGGGAAAGGAGACAAGGGAAGGAGCCCAGTGGCCCTGAGGGTGGCAGGTCCCAGGAAGGTGACACAGGCTGGAGGCCAAGACAGAGGTCCTGTCCAGTGGGAGGGGTGGAAGGTGATGGAGGAGGTCACTGCAAAGGCACTGAGAAGAGGAGGCCCTGGGGGCCCAGAACCACACCCTTTCTACCCACTTGCTCAATTAATTTTTGTCGGTCCCCTTCCTTCCTCCTTCCTCACTTCCTCTCCTTGCCCGCCCCTCCCTCTCTGCCCTTGCCTGAGGCCCAGGCCGTCCCGCTCCTACCCTCAGTTCTGCTCAGCCCCCCTCCCCTCCCCCCTAAACTGCCTCCCCCATCACTGTGTGGGATGCAGATGAAGAGAGTGGCTCTCTGGCCTTGCCCCTGCTGGGCCTCTCTCCTCTCCAGCAGGGAAGCCCCATCCTGTAAGAGTGGCAGACAGTGGCTGCAGAGCTGCCCTTCTGGAACCGTCTGTGCTGAGTCTGTCTGTCCCCTGGCCCTGAGGCGACGATGAGGGAGTGTGTGGAGACCCATCACTCGCATAGCCGGCCATCTCCTCCCAAGTATGGGATAAGCCAACTCCCACTGACACACTGGGCACCTGTAGGTGTCCAGCCTCATGCCTGGTGCCTGGAGGGGGCCCTTGCTGGCACCGTGGGTGGGAAGGCAGGGACCCATGGGTAAACCAACGCAGTAAAGAGCAGGAAGGTGGCCTGACCTGCAGGAGTTTGGAGAAGGGCAGGTCCCCTGGAGGAGGGGTCCCTGAGCTGGGCCTGAACGGCGGGTGCTGTTGAACAGCAGGAAAGCTGGTCAGACTCCAGCACGCGGCCTGGGATCTGCCAGAGAGAAGTGTGGAATCGGGGATGAGACAGGTGGGACCACAGGAGGGGCCCCTCACCAGGGCTCAGACGAACTGCTCCTGGGGCCCACACTCCAAACCAAGACTCAGGGTCAAACTCTGTGCTCTGCATTCAACCTCTCTTTTCTTTTTTCTTTTCCTTCTTTTTTTTTTTTTTTTTTTTTTTTTGTCTGCATGGCATGTGGGATCTTAGTTCCCCAACCAGGGATCGAAACCACGCCCCCTGCGTTGGAAGCGAGGAGTCTTAACCCCTGGACCTCCAGGAAGTCCCCTCAATCTCTCTTTTCCTACAGTCCTGTGTCTCCAAGGCCTGGGAGACTTGGGGGACAGACAACCCGATGATTTTGGTGGTTGCCACTGACAGTGATGCCAGGGAGGTGGCAGGGCTCACTCAGTTTCCCATCAGCCCCTGGGGGATGGAGGTGGAACAGGGCGGGGTGCAGACTCCATCTCAAACTGCAGTCCAGGGAATCTTAGAGGCCACCGAGTGCACCTCCCTGACCATAAGTCTCTTCACAAGGTAGGGCTGTTGCAACTACCTAACTGGTGTTCTGAAAATTAAATGACAAAACACACACAGAGTAATTAGCTTCCTATCATCTGTTAATGAAAACATCATCACCTTTCACTAAACCTCTCCTGTCTGTGAGGGTCCACAGGGTGATGTCCGGCCTGCCTGGACCACTTCCACCTTCACCCATCACTCAGTCAAGTGTGTCTCCTCGTTACGGCTCGGTAAAATGGGGCTTAGATTAGTACCACTGTAAACTCTGACTTTCTTAAATTTGTGGATTTATTTCCCCCAAACAACATGTATGTCATTAGCCAGGACCGTGAAACTCCAGCACAAGGCCAAGCACACAGGAGGGGTTCAGCCCAAACTTATCAACGGTTTGGGTCTCCCTTAGCCCCTTCTTTCTCAGGAGGCCCAGAACCTAAGCAATGGGAAAGGGACTCAAGTCACCCAACGGGGCCTGGGCTACAAGTGCCCTCCCCTGCCATCAGCGCACCTCCTTATTCCATTTTGTAAGGACACATCAGCTCTCCTTTCGGCTCTGAAGATAACGCCACAGCCTGAGCTACTTTTGCTGTGGTAATTAGCAGAGCTAATTGCATCTGACAGTCTGGGCATGAGGCAAACCCTTGGCGAGCTCCAGGATCTGGGCTGCAGTGTCACTGGAGCCCCACCCCCCTCCTCCCTGGAGGCCTGCCTGGTTTGGGAAGGGGTGTTTCGCAAGCTGGAGTGGGCATTAGAACCACCTGGAGGTGCTGGCCCTGCCCCTGGAATTTCTGATCAGCAGGTCTGGGACGGCACCTGAAAATTTGCTCGTCTAACAAGTCCCCAGGTGATATT
>NW_006798383.1:4407687-4457005 GCF_000442215.2 Lipotes vexillifer | reverse complement strand
TAGGGGAGTGGGTTTTTTGGCGTTGTGGGGGGGGGGGGGGGTGGGCTCTTGGTTCTCCAACAATGACCTCCTTTGGCCATTTGCTCTCCTAGCTGAGGTCCCCGGCAGGAAGCAAGTGGGGCAAATGTGGAAAAGGCCAGTTGTTACTTCCCAAGATTCCAGCCAGGGAGAAGAGGGTATAATATAGGACTTACCATGTGAGTCTGCTTCTCAGACTTTAATGTGGATGGTATTAAAATGCAGATTCTGGTTCAATAGGTCTGGGGTGGGGCAGAGATTCTGCACTTCTTTTTTTTAATACATTTATTTTATCTATCTATCTATTTTGGCTGCATTGGGTCTTTGTTGCTGCGCGCTGGCTTTCTCTAGTTGTGGCGAGCAGGGGCTACTCTTTGTTGCTGTGTGCGGGCTTCTCATTGTGGTGGCTTCTCTTGTTGCAGAGCACGGGCTCTAGGCACACAGGCTTCAGTAGTTGTGGCATGCGGGCTCAGTAGTTGTGGCACACAGACCAAAGAGCGCAGGCTCAGTAGTTGTGGCGCACGGGCTTAGTTGCTCCGCGGCATGTGGGATCTTCCCGGACTAGGGCTTGAACCCGTGTCCCCTGCACTGGCAGGCGGATTCTTAACCACTGTGCCACCAGGGAAGTCCCGAGATTCCGCACTTCCAACCAACTCCCAGAAGATGCTGCAGCTGCAGTCTGAATAGGAAATACTGTGTTGTAAGAGGTTAGTCCTTCCCCAAAAGTCACCTGAGAGCTAAAAATCCATTTATCCTGGAGGAATGGTGTGTCTCCTTTCACAATTAAGAAATCAGATTTAAAGTTCAGACGACTCGTGAGAGGAAAGCCAATGATTCAGTCACTCTGGTTGTCTCCTAGACTGTTCTGGGAAAAGACCCAGGAGTAGCCAGGAGATCAACGTCTGAATTTGGGGTGGAGCCTTCCAGATCAGAAGGAGAGGTTTACAGTGGGGAAAGATAAGGGCTCAAGACTGCTTCACTTACTGTTCAATGAACGTATACTGTGCACCATTCACTGTGCTGTGTAGGCAGTTTGCATGGATCAACACATCCATCAACACGATGACCCTCTGGGTGCTCTGGCTTTCCTTTTGTACAGTAAGGAAACTGGGGCTCAGAGGGGTGAGTTAACATGCCCAAGGTCACACAGCTACCCAGTGAGTGACAGGGCTGGCTTTGGAACCCAACCCTCCTGTTCTTAACCATTAGGCTATACTGTACTGAGGAAACAAACATTCACTAGAAGGCATTCACTGGGCGGGGGGTGGGGTAGGGGATGTCTTATACAGGACTATTTTGGTTTCAAGTGTTGGAAAACAACTCAAGCTGACTTAAATAAAAAGGGAACGTATCGGGAGTTCTCTGGTGGCCTGGTGGGCTTTCAGTGCCACGGCTCAGGTTCAATCCCTGGTCGGGGAACCGAGATCCCACAAGCCACGAGGTGCCACCAAAAAAAAAAAAAAGAGAGAGAGAGAATGTATTGATTGATATGACTACGAAGTCCAGAGGTAATGGCTTCAGGCACAGCTGGGTCCAGGGCATATGCTTTCCTCCATGTTGGCATCTTTCTCATCCTCTCTTTCAGGCAGCCAGAGAGCCACCAGCAGGTGTACTCCTGTTCCCTCAGCAACCCTAGGCAATAGGGTGAGTCTTTCTCCCCACCGGTAATCCTACCTCTGTCTCCCGGTGGCCAGCATAGGGTCATAAGCTCACCCTGAAACAACCACTGTGGCTGGTGAGGACCATGAATTAGCCCTGTGCCTGGGTTACATGCTCAGCCCTTGAGCAGGGGGTGGGTTCATCCCCACCCAGACCATAAGGACTGGGAGTAGAAAAGGTCTGGTTCCCAGGGAAAGTGGGGAGCTGCTGCCAGAAAGAGGGCTGTCTGGGCGGACCGAAACAGGTCCACCACTGCAGTAGTGTAGCCGGGATCGCTGCTGTGCGATTTCGGGGTTCTTGTTCCCGAGGCTAGGCTGGGCGTGGGAAGAACCGTAAGGCATCCGTCCACCAGCTCGGCGGGGCGGAGGTCGGTGGGAGGGAACCACGAGGGAAGAAGCGGCACCGAGGGGAGCCCAGTGTGACCGTCGGCCTCTCTCTCCCTGTTCCCAGGAAAGCTGCAGCCATGGCGCTGGGGCTCTTCCGGGTGTGCCTGGTGGTGGTGACGGCCATCATCAACCACCCGCTGCTGTTCCCGCGAGAGAACGCCACGGTCCCCGAGAACGAGGAGGAGATCATCCGCCAGATGCAGGCGCACCAGGAGAAGCTGCAGCTGGAGCAGCTGCGCCTGGAGGAGGAGGTGGCGCGGCTGGCGGCCGAGAAGGAGGCCGAGAAGGAGGCGCTGGAGCGCTTAGCGGAGGAGGGCCAGCAGCAGAACGAGAGCCGCGCCGCCTGGGACCTGTGGAGCACCCTCTGCATGATCCTCTTCCTGGTGATCGAGGTGTGGCGGCAGGACCACCAGGACGCGCCCTCGCCTGAGTGCCTGGGCGCCGACGAGGACGAGCTGCCCGGCCTGGAGGGCGCCCCCCTCCGGGGTCTCACCCTGCCCAGCAAGGCCACGCTCGACCACTTTTACGAACGCTGCATCCGGGGGGTCCCGGCCGACGCCCCCCGCACCCGGGAGTTTGTGGAAGGCTTCGTGGATGATTTGCTGGAAGCCCTGAGGAGCCTGTGCAGCCGGGACACGGACATGGAGGTGGAGGACTTCATCGGCGTGGCCAGCATGTACGAGAACTGGCAGGTGAACAAGCCGCTGCTGTGCGACCTCTTTGTGCCCTTCATGCCGCCGGAGCCCTACCGCTTCCACCCAGAGCTCTGGTGCTCCAGCCGCTCGGTGCCCTTGGATCGCCAGGGCTACGGCCAGATCAAGGTGGTCCGGGCCGACGACGACACGCTGGGCTGTATCTGCGGCAAGACCAAACTCGGGGAAGACATGCTGTGTCTCCTCCACGGCAAGAACAACGTGGTGCGGCCGGGCAGTGAGGCGAAAGACCCGCTGTGCGTCGGAGACTCCCCATACCTGGACACGATGCGAGTCCTGAAGTGGTTCCAGACGGCCCTCACCAGAGCCTGGCACCGCATCAACCACAAGTACGAGTTCGACCTGGCCTTTGGCCAGCTGGACACCCCAGGGTCCCTCAAGATCAGGTTCCGCTCGGGGAAGTTCATGCCCTTCAACCTGATTCCTGTGATCCAGTATGATGACTCCGACCTGTACCTGGTCTCCCATCTTACCAGGGAGCCCTGTGCGGGGAGCCCGCCTTCCAGCACAGATTGGCTCCTGTCCTTCGCTGTCTATGAGCGCCACTTCCTTAGGATGACCTCGAAGGCGCTGCCCGAGGGCGCCTGCCACCTCAGCTGCTTGCAGATCGCCTCCTTCCTGCTCTCCAAACAGAGCCGCCTGACCGGCCCCAGCAGGCTCAGCGACTACCACCTGAAGACCGCCCTGCTACACCTCCTGGTTGCCCGGCGGCCAGCCGCCTGGAAGGCGGAGCAGCTCGATGCTCGTCTGCACGAGCTGCTCTGCTTCCTGGAGAAGAGCCTGCTGGAGAAGAAGCTCCATCACTTTTTCATCGGCAACTGCAAGGTGCCCGAGGCCATGGGGCTCCCTGAGGCCATACGCAGGGCTGAGCCTCTCAACCTCTTCCGGCCCTTCGTCCTGCAGCGGCGTCTCTACCGGAAGACAGTGGACTCCTTCTATGAGATGCTCAAGAATGCCCCAGCGCTCATTAGCGAGTATTCCCTCCATATTCCCTCAGACCATGGCAGCCTGCCCTCAAAAGCTGTCATCTTGTAGAGTATCCACGACCCAGAGGGCCAGGACACAAGGCATCCTACATGTCCACACCCCTGGGGGCATGTGCAGGCCCTGTCCTGGGAAAATGACAGGCTTTGTAGGGCGCCGTGGCTCAGCCTGCCGGGGGAGCCAGACCCTATAGCACAGAGGAGACAGAATTCCAAGCCAAAGCTGGTTTGCTTTCATGCCGTTGGGGCTTGCTGGTGAAGCTGTTGTCTGGGTTTGGGGACTGATCCTCTGCAGCTTACTTTTGGATCACCACCAGTGGCCAAGATGATGACAGAACTCTATGGACGCTGAGTTACACACAATGCAAACATCGATTTGGGTGTGATTCTTTTTACATCCCAGGTCCAGTCTTTACTTGAATATCAACAAAAGATCTACAGGAATGCTAACAGGGACCCATGTTAAGACCTTGCACCCTGATTTCCAGTAACCCTTGACCCCAGGCATCTGCAACCAAGCAGTAGGCACCAGTGTGGGAATTTGCAGTGTTCCATCCACAGCCTGCACAGTAGGGGTCCCCACTGTGGCTGCCATTTTTATACTATTTAGAGAAAAGGCCTAGAGATATTCAAGGCCCCAGGTGGCTAATGTCTCTGTTACACAGAAGTGGGTACTTGGTGGCAGACAGAAGTTTAAGCTGGCCGTTGTTTCAGCTACACATCTCACTCAGGGTGCACCCCCTTTTCTCTGCCCCTTCTCCCAGGATGCTATGTCCTGAACCCCGTGGGTGCCACATACCACGCTGGGTACAAGCATGGTATGTGGGCCCCTCACCCTCGTTATTCTCTCCACAGCTGGTCTCTCTGGCCACCAGTATGTTGGGAGGTGGGGGGCACTGAAGATAGACGACGAGAGAGAAAGAGGAGCACAGGGTCACTGGGGCAAAGGGCAGAGCCTGTTACCTGGGGTCTGGTTTGCAGTCTGGCCTCTGATGCCCAGTTCAGAGAAGGTCATAGAGCTGAGAGGTGAGGGATGCTGTAGCCCTGAGTTTTACTCAGGGTTCCAGTCCTAGAGCAGGGCGTGCCTGGAAACAAGATTGCTGTGGAAACCCAGCTCCACATGCAAGCCCCCAAATCCCCGTGGCTGTTCATTCCAGTGGGGCTCCCTCACTGCACAGAACGCCCCCTTCTGGATGGGCCTTCCTGGCCACACAGATGACCAACACCCTAAGAGCCTGACAGAGCCTTGGCTGACTGGGACACGTAAGGACAGACTACAGGCACAGCCCTCAGACCTCAGAGGGGCCACCTTGGCACTGCTGGGCTGCGGGCCCTGGGCAGGCACCAGAGCCGGCGGTCAGAGCTGGCCTCGGTCTCCAGGCCTGGTTCAGAGGGCCTGGGAAGCCACTCCCTCCTCAATTATGGCTTCACTTGCCCTTTGGGAGCTCCCCTCTTGGCATTGCCTCAGTAGCCCTTGCAGAGGGCCAAGGGGAAGCAAGAATGAGTTCTTCCCCAGCGCTCTCCTTCCATGGTTGAAACTGGCCGTGCCTCCCAGACACGTACCCAGTTCCTCAGGGGTGTCGGGCTCACCATGAACTGAAGAAAGGATCCTGTCTCTACCCCAGGAGTGCTCTCACCTAGCCTCAGAGTGTTCTAGAAGACAGTTTGCCTGACAGGGTTAATTCACGGTAGGAGGCTCAGCTGTTATGGGGCATCGAAGCCCATAGGAAGCTGTAGGAAGCTTCCTTCCATGTGAGCTGGGGTTCAGACTGGGCAGCACCTGGGTCTACCCCTCCCCAGGCCCACATGGTCTCCAACAGTAACCCCAAAGCCCCATTTCCAGTTTGGGGGAATTTCCTTATTTATTGTCACCCATGCCTTTCCTTTCCCATCCTCATCTGATGTGCTTTGAGGAGAGACCCCAGCAACCAAGAACCAGCCTCCAGAAGCCAAGACCAAGCCTGAATCCCCCTCGGCTTCCCCTTTGCTTCCAGGAGAAAATTCACTGAGAAATTACCTTCCGGCCTCTTGTCTATACAGAGACAACAACTCCGCGGGGAAATGGGGATCTTTTATGCACCAAAGCTGCTTCTGAAGCAGAGAACAGCGGGACTCTTGGTGTTTCATGCTGCCTTATTTATGTTAAAGGAAGAATTAAATTCTTGCAAGAAGTAGAAACTGGTCACAGTGTTTGTTTTTAACTTCAGGAAATCTGTGAGCTTCCCAGGGCAGAGCTGAGGAGGGGGTGGATTTCCTATTGACACACGGAAGCTTTCACTCCCTTTTTATTCTTATGCTTTCAGGAAATTTAAAAAATAGCAAAACAGAATATTTCTGGCCCATCTTTGAGGCAGCCTGCAGAGTTCCAGAAAGGGCCTTTGAAAGCAGGCTATAGGGTGGATTCCAACACAAAACCTTATTTCACAGAGCTGATTTGTGCAAAGAATGTGGGCCCTGAGAGTAATGTGAAGCTTTTGGCTTGAAGGAAAGAGATCGTCTTTTAAACAGAAGAGTTCTCGACCTTTAGGTCGCTTAGGCCTTTCCAGTAAGGACAACTTTCTCTGAGGGATCTCTTTCCTTCCCGAGGATGCTTGACATGACCCAGCATCTGCTCACTTGCTGTACCAAATGCCCCAGGACTTTTGCTGCACCTCTTGACAAGTGAAGTGAGCAGGGCTGGCCTGAAGCCACGAGGTCGGTTGGGTTGAACGAGGGCCCCTCCTCCTCAAAAGCCCCAGCCCTTCTCTCTGCCTCGTCAAAGCACAGCCTGGCAGTCCAGTGGTTAGTACTCTGCACTTCCACTGCAGGGGGCACGGGTTCAATCCCTCGTCCAGGAACTAAGATCCTGCAGGCCATGATGCATGACAAAAAAAAAAAAAAAAACCACAGCCTGGATTGAGAACGTGGTTTGTAATCAAACCAGCCAACACTGGTTTGTTTGTAATCACGGGTGTCATCAGAATTCCATGGAGAGCTAGGTCAAATGCCCAGACCCCACCTTGAACCTACATGGCAACCAGGTAAGGCTCTATTTCTAAAGCGCCCTCAAGTGACTGATGACACCCCTAGCTGAGGATGGCTCTTCACTTCCTTTCCAAATGGAAAGTGAAAGAAAACCCAAGTGGACTGCTTTACCTTCAAAACTGTTGGGAGAAAGGCCTGGTAGAAGCCGATGAGCCTGCTTGGGATCTATGGTCCAAACGGCATCTGCCGCACCTCAGACATCCGTGAGTACACCCACACTTACACTAGTGGTATGAGAAGCAGAGAGGGGATGGGGGAGGCAAAGCTGGTGAGCACTCCTTTCTAGCAGGTCACGCATGGATATCACCGGGGCACAGGTTCCTGGGCCACACTGCAGACTTCAGTGGAATCTCTAGGAGTCAGGCACAGGAATCTGCTTTCTGCCGAGTTTCCCAGGTGATGCTGGAAGCCCAAGAACCCCTGATACTGGAAGATTAGGGAAGGCCTCATGGTAGGGTGCTGCCAGATACTGTTTCTAAAAGATGGGCAGGACTGACCAGGAAAAGCATTTCAGCCAGAGCCATGGAGTGAGGGCAGGAAAGCACCATAGACATAGGCAACATTTAAGTAGCACGTACTGTGTACCAAGCACCCTTCCAGAGAGGGGTTGGTGGCAGCTGTGGCAGCAGGGAGTGACTGTCCTGGAAGTTCTAACTTAAGTCACTCAGCAGACTGGGATTCAGAACATCCTCATGCCCTGTCTGGTCTCCGCCTCATGGGATAGAGCAGGAAAGTTGTTTGGTTTGACCACAGGCAGAGAGCCAAGAGCCATGCAGTAATGGAAGTGTGGGCCTTCGGCTCACCTCATCACGGCCCCCCCACTTCGCCCTCCCCGGACTTGCCCCCTCCCTCTATCCTGGAGGGACATCTTTCAAAGTTAACATTTCTCCTTGCCATCCAAAGATAGCTTGTTTTTCTAACTTGTGTGTCTGTTCTTTTTAAAAACAAAACCAATACAGTCATGATAAAAAAATTCAACCACAGAAAAATAAAGTAACAGATAAAAGCTCCCACTCCTGACTTCTCAGCCCATTCCCCTGTTAATCAGTAGGAAGTATCTTGTTTATCCTTCCAAAATGTTTCTATGTACGTACGTATCACGTGTGTGGATGCATCCCTTTAGTTCTTTTTTACATGAATTGCACCATACCATCTAACTTTCCTTGGACATCTTATTGGAACATTTGGCTCTACCTTATTGTTTAAAATAGCTGCTTGCTATCTCCCTGTGTGATAGATGTACCTTAATTTACCCACCCTCCCCTGAGGAACAGTTAAGGTGTCTCCACTTTTTTTGCTGTTTAAACAACACTGCAGTGAACATCTCTGTGTGTAAAACCTGCTTTGAAGTGATCCTCTCCTGGTAATCGCTATATTCTGTACTCACCAACTTGCTGTATATGGATTCACCACCAAGCATCTTAACATAAAAATAAGAGTAATCCCTTTATTCTGGGATTTATTCAATCATCATGACTGTGGAGTGAGGAAAAGCCATTTTTAACCAAGTACTGAACAACACAGCTTGTGTTCCACCCTGGGTCAGATGCTATGTGGGGAACAGAAATATAAGACAAGGGGAGGGCTCTGTCCCCAGTGAACTGGATCTATTAGGAAGACAAGACCAATGGCCACAAAATAAGTCAGAGAACAATGAAGACTGGTAAGTAATTGAAAGGGAAACGATGTGGCTCTGAGGCCTGCATGGCGACAGGGGTGTGTGAGCTGCCGGATCAGCTTTGGGTTTGAGCTGTAAGTTTCTGCGTCAGGCATACACCCCTTCATACCGTCACTCATCCAATCACATATTCATGTGTTTGCCCCTTCACAAAATACTTGGTGAGTGGCTATCACTTTCTATATGTCAGGCACTGTGCCAGCTCCTAGGAGAACAAAGTTCAAGTGAGACACTTTGTCCTTATACACAGGAAAATGTGAAGAGCCTCCCCAAAGAAAATCAAATCAACACGATTGTCGTTGTGTCACCAAATGCCTGTGTTAAATTCATCTGAGCCCAGGCCTGGCTTCTTTCCCCTGCACAATGCAGAGCCCTGCTTTACAGGTGACAGTGGCATTTTCTATCCCTTTGGTTTCCTCTACAGCCCCAGAAAGAAAACAGAAAATGAAACTGTCAACAACAAACTCTCTCCCAGCAAAATGGAACCACATAGACCTCAGAGGTGTTCAAAGGTATTACTTCTTTTTTCGAGGGGAAAAGTTTAGGTCATAAAAGTGCAAGATGAGAGGCCTCCAGATTCCTCCGGGATAAGTGGTCCACACGTCTTCCTCTAGGCTTCCACGGGCTAGCCAGGCGATGTCCCAGCAGAAGCGGCAATCTCAGGAGACTCCAAGTGCTCTCAGATGCCCGCTCCCCAAGGCCCAACTCCTTCCCTCGTTTCCTGCTCTGCTCCTTGCCCTCCCTGCGCAGGAGGCTGTGGTTCTGGTTCCCAAAGGCCCTGGGATCAGAGCCAGGCTGGCTCTCGGAGGGCCCACCAGAGGGCTCCGGAAGCCCCACTGCCTCAGGGGGGGCACAACTTATCACATCAAAGAGGAGGAGTGTTACGGTGACCGGCCCAGAGGAGGGGGCACGAGGACAGCTGCTCTTGCCCCAGCCCGTTCCCCGGGAAGCTCAGGCCCCTCCCGCTCATTTGGGCTGAGAAACACCTTCTGTTGCCCCTCTACTTAGAAGGTGGGAACTCTGCTGAGCTGCACTAACGCGTCCGTCTTCCACCCACCCCTTCAGCTCGGCACCAACACAGCTGCTTTGGAGCTGCGGCTGCTGGCTGCTGTGAACACCTGAGGTTTCTGCTCAGACGTGCTGGGACCTAGGCAGGTGGGGGCCGCCCCTCCTTCTTTCCTCCTAAGAGAGCTGAGACTGACATCTGAGTTCTCAGCATCCTCACATCTGTTGACCTGTGTCACCCCCTGATCCTAGCACTGAAGGCTTCAATGTAATAAACATATGTTGAAAACCTAAAAACAAAAAAGTGTGAGATGAGATTTTCAGGACAGGGGCGGGGTAGGAAGTTGGGAAGAATTCAGTCCTTTCGATTCCTTTAAAACCCACCGATCAGTAAGGTTTCTCTTAGGGTAACTTTGTTTAAAATAGAAATAGAAAGCAAACACGCACTTCCTGCCACTTCTTGCAAGGCACCCTTGGGCCTGTCTTCCCAACTGGCCAGAGATGACTCACACAGCCACCCCTGGCCTCATTGCTCACCTATTCCTGCAGAGAACTGAGCTGTGTTAGACCAGTCTCCTGGGACAGTGGTTGGGCCTCCAAAGGCGGATATTGGCCTTGGGTCTCGCAAAAGTAATGGCTAGTGCTGAGTCAGCCGCCCAGGAGTTGAACTTCAGGTCAGCCCCGAGATCTCCCAGCCAGAGATGAGGAATCAGCCCATACATACTCCCCGATTGCTGATACCCCAGGAATCAGGGCCAACGGATGCAGCAGCAGAAACCTTAAGTGGAGCCAGATTCAGGGCCAGGGAGGTTGGCGGCGTTCGGCCCTCTTGATAGCCACAGCTTCCACCAGAACGATTCCTAAGAAGCTCCCTCCACACATCTGTTTCCTCCTTGCAGCATTTTGTAATCAGCCAGGCATAGAAGCTACTGAAGCCCCACCCATCCAGGACGAGACGAGACCTCAAGCAGCAAGATTGCTCAGCCTGAGTGTCCAATGACCCAGAGAGAGACAAGGAAGCGAGGTCCCCCTGCCCCATCTCCATGTGCCCACTCAAACTGGAAGCCCAGTGTGAAATTCTGCCCATGAGGGACCCAGACTTCTCCCATGACAAAACCGTGCAAAGACCAATGAGACTGAGATTCCAGACAGTGCAGATGGCACAGGGGCTAAGAACTTGGACTCTGTGTTCAAATCCCAGCTGTGCCACCGTCCTGCTTAGCAAGTCACATAATTTCTATGAGTCATGGCTTTGCCTCGTTTCTTCTGTAAAATGGGAATAATGCTGCCCACCTCATACAGCCATTGAGAAGACCTGTGAAGCGCTTAGCTTAGAGCTTGATGAATAATAAACAACAAAAACAGCAGTTGTTGGAACTTCCTTGGTGGCGCAGTGGTTAAGAATCTGCCTGCCAATGCAGCGGACGTGGGTTTGAGCCCTGGTCTGGGAAGATCCCACATGCCGCGGAGCAACTAAGCCCGTGCACCACAACTACTAAGCCTGCGTCCTAGAGCCTGCGAGCCACAACTACTGAGTCTGCATGCCACAACTACTGAAGCCTGCGCGCCTAGAAGCCTGTGCTCCGCAACAAGAGAAGTCACCGCAACGAGAAGCCCGCGCACCAGAAGGAAGAGTAGCCCCCACTCGCCTCGACTAGAAAAAGCCCGCGCGCAGCAATGAAGACCCAACACAGTCAATAATTAATTAATTAATTTTTTAAAAAAGGTAGCAATTATTACCCTTGCTCTTTTTAAAAAAATTTTCTCCCATGTTTTAATATTTATTTATTTATCTATTATTTTTATTTATTTTATTTTGGCTGCGCTGGGTCTTCGTTGTGGCATGCAGACTTCTTAGTTGTGGCACGTGGGACCTAGTTCCCCAATCAGGGATCGAACCTGGGCCCCCTGCATTGGGAGTGTGGAGTCTTACCCACTGGACCACCAGGGAGGTCTCTACCCTTGCTCTTAGGAGGGCCCCTTACAGCCAAACTCCTACTTCGTGGTTCTCCCATTGATAGTGAGTCTGTCCCTCTAGTATCTCCTCCGCCACACTCAATCACACATTAGTCTGTCTTCCCTGGGGGCTCCTTTAGCACATGGTGTGGGACCTGCAGGACCTCCACACCTACCTTAGGGCCAGGCACATGCTCAGGAAATGTCTGTGCACCTAACCAAAGTGGGTCTGCAGCACTGACCCCAGTTTGAGGGAATAGGAAGGGGTATCTTTCCTTGGCCCCTCTGCCCCCTCTGCTTTCCTGGTCCTTTTGCAGAACAGCTAGTGCTTAGATCAGTAGTTACCATAGCAACAACAGAGCCAGAGAGAGGGTACCAGGCAGGGCATCCCTGCTTCTCAGGAGACAGGTGCCTCTTCTGGACAGCAAATAGGGGAAACTGCTGTGACGGCTGCCTCATAATGAGCTCCCTGGAAGGGGTCCAGGTTTCTATGTCATCCATATACCCCTTATTTCATCCAATCACGTATTTGCCCCTTCACAAAACACTGAGTGGCTGTCACTGCTATATGACAGGCACTGTGCCAGATGCTAGGAAAACAAAGTTCAAGTGAGACACTATTCCTGCCTCAAGAGAGCTCCCAGTCTAGAGAGGGAAGCAGAAGGGGAAGGCCGGGGAGAGCAGGAGGCAAAGGGGTATGTGTGAGGGTGGAGCAGAGGAGTGCAGAGGTTAAGAGCAGGGCCTCTGGAGTCGACTGCTTGCATTCAAACCCTGGCTCTGCCTATTACTCGCCATGTGACATCTGGGCACTTTACTGCATCTCTAAGCCTTAGTTTACCCATCTGTAAAATGGGGGTAATTTGCACTTACCTCAAAGGCTGTGAGGTATCACTAGTATATGGAAAGTATTGCCTGACATATGGCAAGCACTCACTAAACAGAAGGCTTTCTATTGTTCTGACTCTGCCCCAGGTTCCCTCCTCCACACACCCAAAGCCAGTTTTAGATTAGAGCTTCCTCCAGTGCTTCCTCAGCAGAGCCCCAGCTAACTCTTACCCCAGCTTCCAGGCTTAGCAGCCCCCACTGCCCCTGCACCTGGGAAGTCTGTGTGTACCCCACCCCCTGCTGCCAGCAGATTATCAGAACAGTGTCCCAGATAAAGTCCCCAAAGAGAGTCTTTCTGTTTAGCACATGAATGGCCAAGTACCACTTATTTCAGGATGGAATTTTAAAAATACCTCCTGCTCTGATCATTATAGGGTTCCTCAGTATTCATCCTGGTACTTTCCTCCTTTGGCAGAAATGCCCAGAAACACACACACACACACACACACACACACACACCTTTGAGAGATTTTCTAAACCTCTGAGTATAATCCAAAAATTCCACAGCTTTGGAAGTATAAACCCAGATTTAGCAAAGGCTACCCCTGCTAACAGACATCCTTGCTTCCCAGGCCCCCAGTCTCGTGCTGCCGGGAGAGGGGTGCCACGCTCAGACTCCCCTGCGTGGGCAGCACAGAGCCTGCCTCAGTTGCTTTTTCCTCCTTGGCTGACGGGCCTGTGAATGGCTCTCTCCTGCTTGCTCTCCGCCAGGAAGCTGACTGTTGCTGTTCAACCACACCCTCGGAGGAAGGCTGTCTGCTACTAAGTGGGCTGGGGACTCTTGCTGTCTGCGAGGGGATTCTTGGTTGTGGTGGATCTTTGGGAGGAAATGACAGGGCAGTGTATCCTACAGTTCTTGTTGGGAGCACGTGTGTAATCATCCTTTCCATGAGCAGCACGGTTCCGGGTGGTTTTGTGTTCCATGCAGCATCCAAGCTGCCTGGTATCAGGGCAGGCCTGCAGGCATTTCAAATCCCTAACACTTTAACCCTCGTAAGATGATAACATCCTCTGAGAGGGCAGAGAAGCTGAATTCTTTTTTTTTTTTTTTTTCAGTACGCAGGCCTCTCACTGTTGTGGCCTCTCCCGTTGCGGAGCACAGGCTGCAGACGCGCAGCAGACGTGAGCATGGCTCACGGGCCAAGCCGCTCCGCGGCATGTGGGATCTTCCTGGACCAGGGCACGAACCCGTGTCCCCTGCATCAGCAGGCAGACTCTCAACCACTGCGCCACCAGGGAAGCCCCATGAGAAGCTGAATTCTGAGTACTCCTCCGTAACACAGGAGAGGGTATTTATTTTACCATCATCAGCAACATGGCAAGATTCACAATATTAAACTAGGCTTGGGATGCACGGAATGGGGGTGGGGGAAGGAATAATAGTCCCAGCTTCAAAGGGTTCACAGGTTATTTGAGTCTAAACCTGCACACGTGAAGCAACCAGAAAACAACTCCAAACCATGCATCAAGCTGTGTGCAACGCAGGACATCTTGTTCCACAAAGTGCTGGGAGAATGAATGCAGAGTTCATGTCTAATCATCCTCAGAAGCCTTGCCATGATTACAGTGTTATTGGCCACTCACTGAGCATTTCCCTGGAAGGTGCTAAGTCCTTATATGGATGACCCCATTACTTTTCAACGACCCTATGAAACAGGTCCTTAGTCGTTCCATGTTACAGATAAGAAACTAAGGCTCAGAGTGATTAAGCATCTTGCCCATGGAATTTAATGAGTGGCAGAGCTAGAATCTGAACCTGGTACACCTGACCACGCAGCCCTCTTCTTATCCTCTATGGTACACAACCTCTTTGCCCGAAGAAAAATTCTTATCTGAACTTTGTAGGAGAAAAAGCTGGTTGAAGAAAAACACCAGGAGGCTGCTCCGAGGAAGATTCGAGAGTGGAGGAAACAGCATTTGCAAAGGCTCAAGAGCTCTGGCACAAGCCATATGTGAGCAAAATGTTTGCAAAGACCAAATGCCCAGGCTTCCAGGGACTCACAGGGGTGGATGAATGGGAAATGGGGCTCCTGGGTGGACCCAGTGCTCAGTGTGTGTGTAAGGCGGGGAAGGGGCTGTAGGCTAATCAGTGAGAAGCCCCTCGGGCTGGATATCTAATTGTCTGTGTAGACTTTTGATAATAAATGGAACCAGGCTGACATAAACCACAGGGGAGCCTAAGGCAGAGCAGCAATGTTTCCCCTCCATCAAGATGATCATTGACTTTGACAAAGGAAATGTGGACCAGGTGGGATGTGAGGTAAGAAGTTACGGGAGAGACACCCCACCACAGCCCTCACCACCAAAGCTCCGAGGAGCAATGTGGAGGTACCCAAGGGCAGTTCCTGCAGCAGTGAAGATGCTCCACCTTGGACCTGACCATTTGTTGATAGGTTTAATCCACTCTAACACAGCCACTCTGCTGTCTTGAGATCAGAGAAGTTTACAGCTAGAAGGAATCTCAAGTACCATTTACTCACCATCCCCACCACCCATCACAACCACTGCCAGCTGTCCTGGCCATCCCAACCCACCCACACTGTGCCAGGATGTAACTGGACTCAGCCCAGATGCGCTCCAGTCCAGAACCACCAAGGAAAGGAGTCCATACGACCGCCTCTAGTCATCAGTTCTGATGTTATCATCATCTATGACGAGGAGGCTCTTTCAATGCTGTGGTTTAAACCGTCTTTCTCTTTTTCTAATAGAGGACAGATTTCACCTTAAATCCATAGTTGAACATGCTTTTATAAGATATCCTCCAGGGGCTTCCCTGGTGGCGCAGCGGTTGAGAATCCTCCTGCCAATGCAGCGGACATGGGTTCGAGCCCTGGTCCGGGAAGATCCCACATGCCACGGGGCAACTAAGCCCATGCGTCACAACTACTGAGCCCATGTGCCGCAACTACTGAAGTGTGCCCTAGAGCCCGTGCTCTGCAATGAGAGAAGCCACAGCAGTGAGAAGCCCGTGCACCCCAACGGAGAGGAGCCCCCGCTCGCCACAACTAGAGAAAAGCCCGTGCGCAGCAACGAAGACCCAACTCAGCCAAAAATAAATAAATAAATAAATAAATAAATTATTTTTTTAAAAAATGACTTGGCCATCCAGGACCTTTAAGAAAAAAAAAAAGATATTCTCCAATTGTTGAAAGTGGTTCTCTCTGAGATATGGGATGACGGAAGACCTCCTGTTTCCCTTTCACTGATTTTTTGTTAACCCTGATGTAACTTGTTTAAACACCCACCCATAAAAGAAGCAGTTGTTTTGAAAGCTCCTCACGGAGGCTTATTTAATTTCCTCTTTTCTGCAGGCTAAAGGCTTCTAGTTTCATCCAGAGGTTGACAATTCAACCTCAGCTCTGTGGCTGACAGGTGACATAAAGGAAAGATAAGGAAGGAGTGTAAGGCAGTGCGGGTGACCCTTGCCAGCTGCACAGAGCACGCCTGGCTGAAAGGCTTTCAAATCCCAAATCGGGCTGCGGGCCGCCAGCCTGCAAACTTTCCATGAGCACTCTTCTCCATCCTTTGTTTCCTGGTTCTCCAAGCTTTCTGAATTAGCATGTGGAGCCCCAGAAGAGAACATCTTTGGCTCTGGCCACCCAGAAACAGGCCTTTATTTGTTGAGTCAACAGCAGTCTCAGTCCCATGCCAAACACTGGCCAGCACACAGGATTTACACCTGCAAAGGTGATCAATCCCTGAGTCCCAGGAGAGGCCACAGAAGCCAAGCAAGGATCCTAGGGAAATGTGACTTGCAGACCTCATTCTGTGTTGGCTCGGGTACCATGGCAACAGAGCGCCCCATCCTGAGTAGATGGTACAGAGACTGCGCCATCAAGTGGCGCCTGTTCTGGCAGACCCTCTGCTTCCCCAAGCAGGCTTGCTCTGTCCAACTGGCACGGAGTCACACTGGTAAGTATTTACACGAGTCAAAATCCACCCAGAGGCAGCAGATGGCCAGGCCAGGCCAGGCTGAGACATGAGGAGAGAGGGGCTGGTTTGGGCTGAGTCAGAGCTAGGAGCAGCAGACAGCTCTTCCACGGGCACTGACAAGTCCAAACATCACTCCTGCTGCTGCCTGGTCTCAGCATGGCTGGAGGCTGGGAAAAGATCCCGCGTGAACAGAGCAAATGATCACAGGCTGATCCTGAGACCCTGAGAGAAAATGGCATTGTACAGAGCTGTCCCACTCCTAAGGCACCTGCTGGCATACCTGGCCATCCTTTGGGGCTCCTTATCATCTTCAGTGGTGGGCACTGCTGGACGGAGCCAGCCGAGGTGCCATATCCAGCCAAGAGAAGCATTCCCGTAAACTGGTGCAGCCACTATGGAGAACAAATGGAGGTTCCTTAAAAAACTAAAAATAGGGGCTTCCCTGGTGGCACAGTGGTTGAGAATCCGCCTGCCAATGCAGGGACACAGGTTCGATCCCTGGTCTGGGAAGATCCCACATGCCACGGAGCAACTAAGCCCATGCGCCACAACTATTGAGCCTGTGCTCTAGAGCCCATGAGCCATAACTACTGAGCCCATGTGCCACAACTACTGAAGCCTGCGCGCCTAGAGCCCGTGCTCTGCAACAAGAGAAGCCACCACAATGAGAAGCCCGTGCACCGCAACGAAGAGTAGCCCCCACTCGCCACAAATAGAGAAAGCCTGCACACAGCAACGAAGACCCAACACAGCCAAAAATAAATTAATTAAATAAATTAAAAAAAAATAGAGTCACCATATGATCCAGCAATCCCACTCCTGAGCATTTATCTTGGAAAAACAAAAACTCTAATTTGAAAAGATACATGCACCCCAATGTTCAGAGCAGCACTATTTATAATAGCCAAGACATGGAAGCAACCTAAGTGTCCATCAACAGAGGAATGGATAAAGAAGATACACACACACACACACACACACACACACACACACACACACACACGAATATTACTCAGCCATTAAAAAGAATGAAATATTGCCATTTGCAGCAACATGGATGGACCTACAGATTATCATACTAAGTGAAGTCAGACAAAGATAAATATATGATATCACTTATATGTAGAATCTAAAAATATGGTACAAATGAACTTAATTACAAAACAGAAACAGACTCACAGACATAGAAAACAAACTTATGGTTACCAAAGGGGAAAGTGGGGAGGAGGGATAAATTAGGAGTTTGGGATTAACAGACACTACTCTACATAAAAGAGATAAACAACAAGGACCTACCCTACAGCACAGGGAACTGTATTCAATATCTTATAATAACCTATAAAGGAAAAGAATCTGAAAAAGGATATATATGTATATTTATAAAACAGAATCACTTTGCTCTACACTTGAAACTAACACAATACTGTACATCAACTATACTTTAAGAAAAAAAAAAAGCTCCTGAAACAAATAAACAACTATAGCAAGGTTGCAGGATACAAGGTTAATGTACAAAGCCAATTGTTTTCCTACATATTATCAAGGAATAATTGGATTTTGATCTTAAAAGCGAAACATCATTTATTTTGGCACAAATCAAGGCAGGGGGCGTGGAAAATTAAAAAAAAAAAAACAAAGAAAACCCACAAACAGACTCACAGACGTAGAAAACAAACTTATGGTTACCAAAGGGGAAAGGAGGAGTTTGGGATTAACAGATACACACTACTCTATATAAAACTGATAATAAGAAGCTACTGTATGGAACAGAGAAGTATATTTAATATCTTGTAATAAACCATAATGGAAAAGTATCTGAAAAAGAATACATACATGTAGAACTGAGTCACTGTGCTGTACACCTGAAATGAACACAACACTGTAAACCAACTATACTTCAATGAAAGATAATTTTTTTAAAAAGAGAAGCATTCCCACTGCAAGACAAGCAGCTCCAAAAGCTCAAGGTTTAAAATCTCAACCAAGATGAGTGGAGAGATCAGGGGCTCCTGTGTCTTTGTCATCTTTATCACCCACACAGCCCAGGCTTGGTACACAACAGGCAACCAGAGGCATGTATTGGGATGAATTGAAAGCGTCTGTGACGCAAATCCAACAGAATGACCTTTACCTCTGACTGGGTTTGGGATGAGTGTCCTTTTTTAAGGCAGGATGTTGGCTATAGAACATTTTGTGAGCCATCCTGAGCCCTGACAGCACCGGTGATATTCTGACGTCGGTAGTCCAGGGTGATAATGGGTGTTTAATTTCCTGCTTTGGAATTCTTTCAGTCACAGGACCCTCGGTGCCTCCCGGGCCCACAGCCAAAGTCTGAGGGAGAATGAAACTCATGCACACCCACAGGGACTGCAGCTTTCATTTGCCAAATGGAGAGTATTTGGACTTGAAGCATTTTCTTCCCTCTCGACTCTCTCACCAGGAAGTTGTGGAGGGTGCCATCTGTAGTGACAAGCATCAGTGATGGGGCAGCCTTGAACCTCAACATCAACACCAACAACCTGGAGGTCAAACCGGGTCGATAACCATGGAACCGGGAGGCATACAGGCTCTCAAAATGCCCCTGGACAATCTAGCACTGAGATTTCTAGAGAATCATTGGACGCTGTGGGCTAGAGGAGCCATACAAATGATTATCAGAAATGATTCTGTCTCCATGTTTATTGGGAACCTCAAAAAAAATGAACAGAGATTGACTGCCCCACCAAAACAAGTGCTGATGCAGAATTACGACATGCTTGGGAATTCTGGGTGGCGAATGGGTGGACTGCAAGGCTCAGCAACTTAGCCCATAGTCAAAGGCATCGGGGTTGTTCTGAAAATAGAGATTCAAGAAGCCGAGGAAGATGTTCTTATCTATGAGAAGAGCACATACTGTGGGGTCCTGCTTCATGGCTGCGATCCAGAGCCGGAGCGCGGGGGTGTGGTTCACACAGCTGCAGGACAGGAGAGAATTGTTAGCACAGCTAAAGGGCAAAAGGGGGCATGGATCACTTTTTAGACTTAAAAGCTACAAGAAATGGATTTACTGGGGCAATAAAGTTATCTCAGTTACCTTACTATCACCTGAGCATAATCACTTACTGGAGGAAAATCTAATTCTTGGAATGGCTGTGTGTGCTTTAGAATTGCAAAAGTTGTTGCTTTTAACCCTGCAGTTAAAATGCTTGTGGACTGAGTGCTCTGGGGAAATAAGGTATCTGTGCTTCACTGTTTGCCAACAAAAAGACAACCCCCTGAAAGACACATCCTTCTGTCATTCTCAGATTTTACTTTAGGCGGTTTGAAAAAAATAAAGACAAGTAGTTTCCAAAAGCACTTTTTTTGGAAAGCAATGAGTAAAACAATCATTAAACCTTGAAATAATGGAGCTGAATGGGTCCTTTCAAAGACCGATCAGGATGTTTAGGTCTAGGATCTGTAAAGTGACTTGCCCAGGCAATAAACTTGTTAGTGTAAAATCCAGGAGAAGAGGTGAGGGTTCCTAATATGTGGTTCAACACTCTGTTCCCAGAAGAGACAGGTTTTTGTAAAGTTTATGGTGTGACACAGTTTTAAATATCCAAGTTTGTTATATCCGAACTTCCCTAAGTGGGACGCACAGGAGATGCCTCCTGGGAAGACTCAAGTGTGTGCATTATGAAGGAGACGCAGTTCTACCTCGGCAGGACTGGATTCCCAAACACCAGAGTGGCCGGCACCCACCATGCAACCGGCTGGCGTGAGAGCAGAGCCAGCACAAGTTCACCCTCTCCTGTGAGCATCGTGGGAACAAAGCACATGTTCTGCCCAGGGCTCCTGTGAAGCCTCCCTGAGTCTACCAGGCAATTTCTTCTGCCTTAAACATCCCTACATTCCCATGGCGTATGGCTGGCCATTTTGTTTGTTTGTATAACATCAAGCATATATTACTTTAAAAATCATTTATTTTTTGAAGGGTATGCCTATCTGGGGAAAGATTCCTTGGGGAACTAAGGTGTGAGGAGTAAGGTGTGTGGGATCCGCTGGGTGACACAGCAGGACCAGGTGGAGGGCCACCGAGGAAGCTGCAGACAAGGCGCCAAAACCCTGTGACTGAGACCCTTCCCCTGCTTCTGTGTTCACCACCAGCCTGTGCTGGGTGGGTGTTGAGGACAGCAGGCTCTGTAGCATGGCAGGAGGCTTTCGGACACAGTCTTACCAGCAGAAATATGGGTAAAGTTTGGGTCCACAGTTAGTGGCATAAGAGCACAGATGCATTCTGAACAAGGAAACACGTAGTTTAAAACCCGACTGTGTTTCACATTCACATGTGTCACATGTCCAGAGAAGGACAAATGGCACACAGACCATTTCAAGCACTAGGGCGACCCTAGGAATCCACAACCACACAGTTAAATGTCTTACTCAGCTATTCCATATACATCCAGCCGCTCAAACCAAGGCCAAAAGAGGTAATCAATCATGGATATACAGTCTCCACCGAAGAAGACTGTGTTCTGATAGCCAAGAATCTGAAAGTTTAAACAGAGCAAAAGCAAGTTAATTTACCTATATGCTAATATATTTATAGACACTAAGTACAAATATCAAATTAATTCCCAAAGAAGGAGAACCAAGACTTTGATTCTCCTTCCATTTTGTTAGGTGAATGCGTCTTCCCTTTTCCTGACTTTTCTTTCACCTCCTTTAGGGTCGTACTCCTGGCCATGCTCAGTCCTGCCCTCCTTTCAACCCTGGGGCATTCGTGCAGCTCATCTGACTGGAGGATTTTGAAGGACAGCCCAGCCCAGCCACTCCTTCTCAGCCTAGAACAGGTTCCTCCCTGTGCTAAGCTTTCCAGGGATGAGCTCAGCCCCTGGAGAGGAGGCCCTGCCCCTGACCATCACTGCCTGTTACTGGGAGGGAGGGGCCACATTAGGAACCCCACCTGTTGCAGTTGTGACTCCCATTCTCCAGGGTCCACTTTATCTGTAATAAAGGGGATACCACAGTCTCCACACATCTTCCTCTTTTGCCTTGTTTCTCAATCAATTCAAAAGAGCAGGGCTATCTAATGGGCTCGCTCAAATCCTAACACTCTCTTCCTATCATATTTTCTTTGTTTATTTGAGCTCTTTGAACTTCACGTGTATTGGCCACCCAACACTATCAACTTTTTACATTAAAATAAAATTTTGTATTCCCAAATGGGACAAATCAACCTGGACAGATGAATCATCAAGAAAACAGATAAACTCTTGACAGAGAGATAGCCAAAGACAGTGGTGGGGGAAAGGTACTTGAGAATTTAAAAAGCAACAGTGCTTAGCAGAGGTTTTGCTGGGCCAGGTCTTCCCACAGAGAAAAGTATGACGCTAGTTACCTAGTTAAATCAAGCAAAAGACTCTCTTTGACCCACGAAAAGCATAATCAACTAAATACTTCCCTGTAGGTACAGATCTAGATTCCTGTGTCCTTATCTCTCAGGCTTGATTCTTCACACTCCAGGACAGCTTGTTGCCTCTATGATGTAGTCTAGGGCTGAAGTTAAGAATGAGTTCTGGGAACTTCCCTGGTAGCGCAGTCGTTAAGAATCTGCCTGCCAATGCAGGGGACACGGGTTCAAGCCCTGGTCCAGGAAGATCCCACATGCCGCAGAGCAACTAAGCCCGTGCTCCACAACTGCTGAGCCTGCGCTCTAAAGCCCGCGAGCCACAACTACTGAGCCCACATGCCACAACTACTGAATCCCACGTGCCTAGAGCCGTGCTCCGCAACGAGAAGCCACCGCAATGAGAAGCCTGTGCACCGCAACGAAGAGTAGCCCCCACTCGCCGCAACTACAGAAAGCCCATGCGCAGCAATGAAGACCCAATGCAGCCAAAAATAAATAAATGTACAAAAAAAAAAAAAAAAGAATGAGCTCTGGTACCAGCAGACCTGGTCCTACCTTGGGCTCTACCTCTCATTCAACATGGAACCCAGGGCAATTTACCCATCTCCTCCTCCAAGCCTCATTTTTCTCATCTGTATAATGGTGGTAATGTTAGTGCCCTCCTCAAGAGGTTATGGTGAGGAGTGACGGAATCATGCATGAATATACATGAGCTCTCGTGATCAGAAAGCACAGAGACCCCCCAGAGGTCACATCTACAGAGAGCAAATCCTTCCCTAACAGAAAAGATCAGTGGGATCCTCCACCTGCCGCCCTTCTCAGAGGAGAAAGCAAATCTTGATGCCCTAAAGTCTATGTCTTCATTACCTCCCAGTATGGCATAGAGGAGACCACCCTGACTAGTGTCCTGAAAGTCTGAAAAAATGTTAGGTGGCATCACTTTGTTCGAGGAAGCTCACACGATGGTACTAAAGAGGAAGAATCTGGCCAATGAAAACTCAAAACAGAGGCTATTTTCAGTCATGTGTAAATAAGTCCTGATTTATAGGGGAAAGGAACAAATTATTCAGTTTTTATGCATTCCAGAAAGCCCCAAACCTTCTTTATGTTCAGGAACAGATAGTAATCACCCAAACGTTTATCACTGGCTTTGAAACGTATGCCTCCAGCTTCTTATTGGCCTTTCATGGCACAAACGAGAACTGAATCTAAACTGATGGACTCTGGAACTTCTATATAACTCTTCTGCTTCACATAGCAGAGGTAATCTTGAGAAAGTCCTTGTTAAAACAGACCACATATGGACATTTACTAGAACCCATGATGAGTCCTTTGGTAAAGTGATGAGATATATTGAAAATGAATAGCTGCTTAGTAATTGATGTTTATTTAGTATATATTTTTCAAGCTTTTCATTTACTCAGAGTAGGAGTCTGCCTTTGAATATATATGACCTTATAGATACAATCAATTTTTATATAAACACTCATAAAGCAATTTAAGCCTTATCAAGGTGCTTGGTACAATAAAAAGTCAAGATAAGCATATGGATGAAATGAATGAGGCATCAATTATCTTCTGCCAGCCTCTCCCTCGCCCCTGAAATACATTTACACGTTCCCTCGGACTTTCTCTAATCCAAGTGTGACATCAAAATTCCCTGGAGTTCTTGATACAGCTGTAGATTCTTGAGCCCTGCCTCAAACAGGCATTTCTCCACCAGATTTCATATAGAGCAAGTCTAAAAATCCCAATAGAAAAGCAGTCTTCCTATAAACCAGCACAAAGTGCTAGCTCCCCTATAGACACACTGCAGTAACCCAGGAGCACAACCTGGCCAGGCCTCCTTGGAGGTTTATTACCGTCTTCAGGATCTTCAATAGGAGAGCTCCCTCCTCTGCAAACCTGAGACTTTCCGGACATGTGAAATGACTTGTCCCCTCAGAATCACGGAACTTCAGTACTGGAAGGGCCACTGGGATTCTTCTAGTGTGACTTCCCTTCCATTTTTCCATTTATTTATACCATGCTCATTACACAAAGGTTGAGAGTTGCAGTGTACAAAAACGTGTACACTAAAATATTAAATATGAAAAATAATACCATGCTAAGATCAGGGAAAGTAAAAGCTAGAACAGAAGGTCAAAATAAGGAAGGAAAACGGTCTCAAGACATCAAGCCAAGGCTCCTGCAGAGTTCTTTAATAAATAAAGCTTTGGATTTGACTTGAGCTTCCTGGCAGTTCAAGTGGAGAGGAAAACATGCTGGTGAGCTGATTCTTGTCTCCTGCGTGGAAGCACAAGAGACTCTCGCTTACAGAGGAGGAAACTCCAACCTAGGGAAGTAAGAGGGCTCTCTGGTTAGTGCCAGAGCGGAGACAAAAACACCATTCTCCTAAGTCCCAGGCTAGTGTCAACCCTGTGTCACTCAACTTCAAATATGTATGTATGATGACTCTAATCACAGAGGCTTCCCCAAGTCTCTTGTGAATTCTTTGCCTGTTCTTAAAATTTATGTAGCAGCAAAAAGCTTAGAATCAGCAAACTCTGAAAGCCTCTTTGCCTCTACATCCAAGGACTGGCTCAGCTCTGAGCGTCACTGTGAGAACTTCCCCCTCAGTTTTCCTGTTTCTCAGTCTCTCTGTCAGGGGCTCTGCCAGAGCAGCTAACTAACCAAGAGGTATGACACAATCATGGCAAAGGAGCTTTTCAAAATTCTCTCCTTCCTGTTTCATTCCATGGATAAGAAGGTCTTCAGGCAACTTGACTCAAAAGAGTTCTTCTGTGTTCTCAGTTTAAACTAAGTCCCTTGCTTACAGCCAATTATCTGCTCTGACAAATTTTCAGATACTCAGAAGTAAAAATAAACCAACAGTCTTAATGTCCAATGTCTTATCGTTCCCAAGTGTTCTGTCATCAGAAACAAAACAGGAAGCTGTGGCTACATCTCGACCCACTTAGCAGTGCTTATGTTAATATCCAATGTCATTTTAAAAAACTGTTTTGAGTTATTCCTGTCACCTACCTGCCACATATAATGATATTGGCCATTCTTAATGTTGAATAGCTTTTCTCATGATGGACTCCCTCACTCTCAGAACTATTGTCCTTGGTATCATCAAGCAAGGCAAGATGGCCTGCTTAGAGAAGACACTTTTTCACCAAGGCCCTAGACATCCCCACAAGGCCATGCATGGCCTGGGGAGGGAACTGAGCCTCTAGCTTCAAGCCGTCAGGCTTCCTTAAAGTGTTCACACATCTTCAATTCAGATTAAGAATTGAGATATTTTAGGGAAAGCCATTTGATGTTCTGGAATAGTAGAAAACTCTATTTTTAAAACTTTTCTGTTCTCCAGTTCACTGAAAAATGACTACAGATCCTTTTCTTGCTTTCAGATGTGACAAGGGATTAGGAGTGAGCATGCAAATCAAGAGGGAGGGACTGCTTGGTGAGACTTGAGTATCTCTACTTCCACCCGAAACTTGAAAAGCCTGGAAGGGCCACTCATCTACTGCGAAGGCCTCTTGGGCTCCCCCAGGTGGACGACAGGAGGTTCATGCTAGAGCGCACGTAGAAGGAAGAAGCGTGCCGCGCGGGGCTCTCCCTCGTGGCCATCGTGGTGAGGCTCACTGGCCAGGGCTTTCCCGCCAGGAGGTTCAACAAGGAGGAAAAGGAAATCTGCAAAATTTTTTTAGGGAGCAAGATTGTAAAAAGAAGCAAAGCCCAGACTTCCTCAAACCAGGCATTCTAAAAAGCTTCAGACTACAATCTTGGACTCTCAAGTGCAGCTTCAATAACTGCACTTTAGACCTTGACTTGGCCACCTGCCCTGCACGTGGTCATTTACACCACAGCCGACAAATCCCGGACCTCTAACTAGGACAGCCTGGTGGCTCTCAGCGGGTGCTGCTGTCCTGGTTGGAGGAGGAAGAAAGAGGTTTTTCTTGATGGAAATAATTCTTAAGAAGCAGACCTGGGACTTCCCTCGTGGCACAGTGGTTAAGAATCTGCCCGCCAACGCAGGGGACACAGGTTCAAGCCCTGATCCAGGAAGATCCCACATGCCGCAAAGCAACTGAGCCCATGCACCAGAACTACTGAGCCCGCGTGCTACAACTACTGAAGCCCGCGTGCCTAGAGCCCGTGCTCCGCAAGGAGAAGCCACCGCAGTGGGAAGCCCGCGCACCACAATGAAGAGTAGCCCCCGCTCGCCGCACCTAGAGAAAGCCCCCATGCAGCAACAAGACCCAGTGCAGCCATAAACACGTAAATAAATAAATAATAAATTTAAAAAATAAAATAGCAATTTATTAAAAAAAAAATGAAGCAGACCCCCCCTCCCCCAATAAAATATACACAAAGCCACTTGCTGGTACATCAGCAATGCAGGCCCTTATCCAGAACAAGAAGCAAAGTACTCAACTCCAGGGCAGAAAAGTTCACATAAGATAAGGGGAAGATTCTCAAGATTTCAAATTTCAGGTCCCTGCTACACTGACATACTATAGGTGAGGATGAGCTAACGAAGATGAACTGATTCCCTTTAAAACAAACCAAGGGTACAGAACAAACTTAGAGTATAAATAAAGCCACTTCTCTAGAAAGAAGCCTGAGAAGTAGGGTCTGTGCAGAACACGCCCCTCCTACTGACCACCACTTACAACCTGGAGCTCCCTGTGAAGATTCGGAATGCAACCTGTCAACATTTGGGGGGATCAAAGGACCACCCTGAAAATTCTATCCTGGAATACTTTTCATGGGCTTAATTCTTTTGTCAAAATATATTTGTAAGATAGTAGGGGGGAAAAGCTAGTTGGGTAAGTCTTGACAAGTCAAATATCTTTAAAGTGATGGGTGGTGGATGAAAATATAAATGAATATCAAATCTCTGAAGGAGGAAAGGATTTCCTATGTATAAAAGTATCAGAAGAAATCACAACAGGAAAGACTTATAGAACAATAATGTTATATTTATATATGTACAAAACAAAGACAAAACGTTAAAACAAAACCAAAAAATGTGCCTTAGAAACAGGCCAATATCCTTTATATATAAGGAACTCTAAAAAAACAAATCAACATGGAAAATCAGTAAGACCTTGACAAACAGATGGGTAGTAGACCATTTTCATAAATAAAACACGAAGAGATGGAATATTTTGGGGGAAAATCTACCACCTCACTAGCAATCAAAGAAATATACATTAAATCAACGATGAGAAACTACTGTTTCTCAAAACAGGCAAATATCTTTTAAAATGAAATCTCCCAACAGTGAAAAGGGGATGATACAAAGGGCATTTTCCATACACTGAGGGTGGGGGGTATACAGCACATGTCTTGGAGGAAGCAATTTAGCAACATCCAGCTCCAGCCTCTAAAGTGGTCATACCCTTTGATCTGGTAACTCCGTTCCTGGAAGTGCAGCCTAAGGACATATTCTAAAATAGAGAAAAGGATTTTTATGCAAAGAAGCTGCTGTTGCTGGCAGCATCATTCACAACGGTAAGCAACTGAAACAAACTAAATAACTCTAATGAGTGTTGCTGGATAAATAACTATGGCTTATACATATGGCAAATTATGCAGAATGAAAAGTGATTTTTTTCCATCTTTAATAATTACACATCTAGCAGAGAAATGCATTCTCATTATTTAAAAAAAATTCAAACACAGAAAGCAGTATAAAAGGTAAAGACTCTCCCTTCCTATCCCTGCTCTTAACCACTTTTCTTTCCCACCCCTGTGCTAATCCCCTTCCCAGTAGCAGTCACCAGTAGGAATCTGATGTGTGTCTCTCCAGACATTTTTCCAGGCGTTTATTTACATGTATATATATATATATATATATGCATATATAGTTAGGCTTTGTTTTCTTCTACAAAATTGGATCATATCACTTGTATTACTGTGTAATTCATTTAATATTTCTAGGCAATCTTTTCATCTCAGTACACATGGATCTACCTCATTCTTTTTTTTAAATAAATTTTAAAAATTCTATTTATTTTATTTTTGGCTGCGTTAGGTTTTTGTTGCTGTGCGCAGGCTTCTCATCGCGGTGGCTTCTCTTGTTGCAGAGCACGGGCTCTAGGCGCGCAGGCTTCAGTAGTTGTGGCTTGTGGGCTCTAGAGCGCAGGCTCAGTAGTTGTGGTGCACGGGCTTAGTTGCTCTGCAGCTTGTGGTATCTTCCCGGACCAGGGCTGGAACCTGTGGCCCCTTCATTGGGGCCACCAGGGAAGCCTTCACTTAACCATTCTCTATCTAATGTACATTAAGGTTTATAATTTTTCACCATAACAAATAAGGCTGCTCTAATAAACACCCTTATACCCGTAAATAAGCATTAATAGAGTTTATTAAAATATGGGGAAAATCCTTATGTCATAATGGTAACCAAGTTCTACATACAGTACAATTTCAACTACATAATAATATACATAAGAAAAGGAGAGAAAAAAATAATAACAGTGGTTGTTTCTGGGTAGTGGGATTATGAATTTCTTTTCTTAGTTTCTATATTTTTCTGTATTTTCCAAACTTTCAAGTATTACTTTATAATCAAAGATGAGTAAAATTAATTTTTAAATAACAAGAAGAACTATTATTCTATTGTTTACATGGTGGGAGAAGGTATAGAGGAAGTTTATTAAAAGAAATATAGCAAATATTAGTTTACCTAGGAAGCAGCTGTCAGAATTGGACAATGAATTAAGTTACCAAACTAGCAGCACTAAAACTGCTCAAGTAGCCACGGTGACTAGAAGATAACCAGCTCTCTAGTGTGGAGGAATGGTGATTACAACCAAAAAATGGCACGTAGGTGGACATGCTGAATTAGCTAACAAATCCAAGAGAACTGACAACATATGTCTGAGCCAAAATCTCATAAATGAATGTTCACAACAACACTATTCATAAGAGCCAAAAAGTGGAAACAACCCAAGTATCCATCAACTGATGCGTGGATAAACAAGATTGGTGTATCCATACAATGAAATACTACTAAGCCATAAAAAGGAGTAAAGGATGAAACTTGAACACATTACACTAAGTAAAAGAAGCACATGGAAGGCTAACGTTAAGTGATTCCATGTATATGAAATGTCCAAAACAGGGAAATCCATAGAGAAAGAAAGTAAATTAGTAGTTGCCTATAACTGGGAGGGTTGGGAAGAGATGGGGAGTGACTGTAATCTGGCTGAATCCTGTCCTTCACTGCACTTGGACTTGAATGGACTACTTCCATAATGAAAATATTTCAAATGAAGTCACCGCCACCCGAAAAAAGAACAGCTGAAAGGTTCTGCCAACATTCCAGTCCACAAAGATAAAAGAAAGATGGGATTAAGTGCTATTTTGAAATGAAAGTCAGTAATAAAGATCAAAAAACTAAAGCTTAAAAAAATTACGCTGCTGAGATTAATGATTCAGTAAAGACTAGCAATTGGCTTGAAGACAGAACGTGTGGTTAGAGAAGGACAGCCCAGCAGTTTTTAAAACTCAGGAAAATGTTCAGAACAGGAAAGCAAGAGGGGAGCCTGCTGGTTAGAAAGAAAAACAGCAGTAATGTACCTCAAAGAATTGTAAAAATAACATAGAAAAATATGGTTATATAACAAGCACAATAAGCCTTTAATTTCAATGAAACTTTTTTTTAAAGAAAAATTTAAAAGTCAAACAGGGCATTTATTTCAAAAGAAGAAAATGTCAGTGTAAGGCTGCAAAAGTTAAACTGAGCCGTTTGCTTGAGGATAACGTGACAGAAAATTATACACTGGTCTCTTAAGTTGTTTATCACTCAGAAAGCCCAAGGATATTTAAGATATTTTCAACTCACAGAAAATCCTGATTGTACAAAACCATGGGAAGAAATTGTACATGTCATCTCTATTAATAGAGAGGGGCCATCTCTATTAGAATTATTCCGACAAGTTTCAATTTCACTAGAATCTCCTAGAGTCAATACACTGGTATTGAGAGGAATTAATCAAATAATTCAAGCTCAGTGGGCATGTTTCAGATTCTGATATTGCTTTTGTTGTAGTTATAATTCCTGCTAACATTTTAGGGGACAAAAGCTACATTCAAATCTGGTAGAACAATGCTGAATACTCAGTGGTCCTTAAACTAGCCCTGGTTTAGGTAGCTTTCACTGATGCTATTTATTAGATCTGACAGGGTTGTTGGCAAGATTAATTGAGAGGATGTATTCAAAGCACCTGTAGCATCATGCCTGGCACAAAAATACAGGTTCACTTCCCCTGGAAGAACGCAGCTAAAGGACTGTGCCTCCGTCGTAACATTATACGTTTCTTTAGCAATCTGTAATTTTCAAAGTTCATCCATCATCCAAACACAGAGTAGGAGGAACACAGTTCAAAATGTGTTTTTAATTATCTCTGAATTTAAAGGGTTTTGTTTCCCAGCTCCTTTCCCTGGCCCAGCAATTAACTGTAAAAAGGTAACCAGACATGATAAAATCAGTTCAGCTAATCTTTGAAGTAAAGACCTTAAACATTCTCTATGGGCAAGAGCTTTCAAACTTCTTTTTGAAAGCAGAGGTCCCCCTCCCTCTCCAAATTCGAGCTTATTGGATGTCTTGTTAAATCCGGTGATAAGAGCAGGGCTGGTCTGGCTGAAGCAGGATCTGGAACCACCCACCAGACCTCCCCTACTCAGTGGTCCCTCTGTAGAACCCCGAAACTCTCTGTTTTAAAACACTCCCTCATCCTATAAATGTGGAAACCAAGGCACAGAGAGGTCCAGAACCTTACCAAAGGTTCTGTAATCTAGTAAAGCCAAGTCTAGGATCCAAGAGTCTACCTCATCCTAGTTGCCTCCTTGGAGTCAAGACCACAGTCTGTGTTCTCAGGACCAAAGGCTGACATTTCTTACACATGACTATTCATCATCCAGAAATACTGCAACTGTACAAATCTAAGATAGGCAGCTGCAATTGTAAATAAACTGAACTGCTTCCACTTAACAAAGGTCAAATGGAAGCATATTAGTAATCAGCCTTCCCTTTAGGGGATCAAAATAGCATTCTCTGGCTGCCAAAAGAATTACAACCTACCCATAGGGGGAATTTATCAGTTTCTGGAACAAAGATAAAGGAAGTCAAAGAACCGCCTTCCAGGTTATTCTAGATGTACAGGGTAAGTAGCCCTATTACTGCTGGATTTTTGGGGGGCCTCGCCACAGGGCTGGTGGGAATCTTAGTTCCCCAACCAGGGATTGAACCCAGGCCCTCAGCAGTGAGAGTGCAGAGTCCTAACCACTGGATCACTGGACCACCAGGTAATTCCCCATTACTGCCAGATTAATGGAGGATCTGATAACAGTCATTGCTCCTTGCTTACCCATAGACACTTTCCCCTTCTTTCTTGATTATAGAACTCTGATTTTATGCAGGGTGTTCCCAGCTAAAAGACTAAATTTCCCAGCCTCCCCTGCAGATACTTATGACTTTACAACTAAGTTCTGGCCAATGAGATTTAAGTAGTCATGGGGCAGGACTTTTAGGAAAGCCTTTAAAGTAGTATATGGCCTTTTGCCATTTTTTCCTTTCTGTTGTCCTTTCTGTGACCTGGGATTTGGATGTGATGGTTGCAGTTCTAGCAGCTATCTTGTTATTTTGAGGATATAAGCCTTGCACCAAAAAGAACAGAACAGGAAGAGAGAAAAAGCCTCAGTCCCTGGTAACTTCATGAAGAAGGCATCAAAACAGCCCTGTACTACCTTTCCTCTGTGTGTGTGTATGTGTGTGTGTGTGTGTGTGAAAGAATAAATCCTTAAAGGACAAATTTACAGTGGTTAGGTCCCTTTTACTAGCAGCCGAACACAATCTCTAACCAACATAGACCTTGGACTCAGTGGCAGAAGCTAGAGGATCCATGCAGGAATCCTTAAGGAATGTGGTGATTCTGGGAAAGGAAGAAATTCATCACATGCCCTCCCTCACTCCTTGCCAGATTTTCAAGAAAAGTTCCAGAGCAGGTTAGCAGAGGGCAAGTACCCACAAGTTAAAATCAGATGCCTAGTAACTGAACTTATCAAAGTCTGGCAGGAAAAGAATAAATCTGTGAAAGTGGAGGGTGCCAGGGTGACCAGGGTGAGGACCTGCATCACTTCTTCCACTGCATCTGGCCAGGAGGGGGGCCCGTTTTGTACCTCTTCCAGGTTGCAGAACTCCTGACGCAGGGCTAGCTTCAGATCAGCGCATTCTCTCCCACATCTCAATGCTATCAGACACTCCTTGGTCAAATGTGGGACCTGATCAGAGGACACAGGTTCTTAGTGGAGAAGTCTGAGGGCTCCTGCTCTGCCTAAAAATGCAGCCAGAGCTTTGTCACTCCAGCTGAACAGGCCAACACCCATATCCAGGCTCCCCAGCTCCCTCTGAGGGCTACCTCTGTGGTTTCAGGAATCCACTTATCACAGCACCCTGGTAAACAAGGTGTTTTAGAGGGGGCTCTCTGGTGTTCCTTACTTGGTCAGCTATTTCCATGCTGTACAATCTTGGGTAGGGCATTTACCCTCTCTAAGCCTCAGTGTTCTCATCTGAGGAAGGAAGCAATAATAATACCCACTTTAAAGGGCAGTGGTGAGGATTAAACGAGTTAACCTTTATAAGGTAGTTAGAACAGTGCTTGGCACATCACAAGTGCTCAACAGACATCAGCTATTAATATCAATGAGTTATTTTTGTTTCTTTTCAAAGAGAACTGTCTTAAAATTTCTCCATCATATTCTCTCCCACTATCAACAGGTGCCCCCTTTTCTCTCTTCTACACATTTCCTGGATGGTTGGCACTCTTGTTCCCCATAAAGGCCAATCTCCTTCTGTGCATTACCTTTTTCACACCCCAATTTTTTTTTTACCTGGGATCTTGGAAATCATTCCTTTAAAGTATCACCAGTTTTCAATTCTTTCAATATTCCTGTCTCAAGTTACACAGTCATAACTATGCCATAACCGTAACTCTTGAGACTGCTAGTTCAAATGGAAAAGTACCTATCGGCTAAGCCTTTAACCTTTAATATCAGAGGTCACAGCTTTACTATAATTCCACACCAGTTATCCTCCTAAGGCACACATATGTATTAAAACATATCAATTTCACCAACGATTTGACTTTTAAAATGGATTAGAGTTTGGGAAAGACATACAAAGTAAAACAGAGTGTAAGTGGCTTTAAAAAAAAATTGGATATACCTTATAGAATAGCTCCAATAACATCTTTTGGCGAGCTCGCTCATAAGAGTCACAAGGATACAGCTTCCTTCCAGGATAAGCGTCATCCAGGTATTCACAAGCAATGACAGATTCATAGATCAGTTGACATTTGCTGTTCTCCAGGACAGGAATTTTGCCAAAAGGGTGCTTTGTAAAGTACCATTCAGGCTTGTTTCTCAGGTTAATGTTGATAACTTCATGTCTTACAAAGCAAAGGGAAAACAGGACAGAACAAAAATGAAAGGCTTAGGCAGGCACACATTCATCTTGAAAGCAGAAGCAATCAATCTATAAAATTAAAATTTGCAATGAGTTTTTTTTTTTTTTTTTTTTATGCGGGCCTCTCACTGCCGTGGCCTCTCCCGCCGCGGAGCACAGGCTCCAGACGTGCAGGCTCAGTGGCCATGGCTCACGGGCCCAGCCGCTCCGCGGCAAGTGGGATCCTCCCGGACTGGGGCATGAACCCGCGCCCCCTGCATCGGCAGGCGGACTCTCATACACTGCGCCACCAGGGAAGCCCATGAGTTTTTTTTTTTAATTTAGGTATGTACAAAGAAAAATACATGACAACATCGTCTTCATTCCTGCAGTAAGATGTGCTAGATGTTTTCGATGACTTATCCCATTAGCTCCTCACGATTCCCCAGTGAATCGGGGAATCATGATGAGCAGCAACGGAGGGGAGGCAAAGAAAACATTTAACACAGCCCCTGTGAGAAATAAGCCTCCTTGTGGTTGAATCTCCTGCCCAAAATCACCCACTAAGAAGTGGCAGAGCTGAGATGGGAGGCCAGGCAGTCTGACTCAGAGCTCACAAGCTTAACCATGGCACCACAGATTTCAGTACCTTTTAAAGTTTGAAAGTACAAATCTGATATCTGGAGACATTTTTTGTTTGCCACAACTGGAGGGAGGGGGATTCTACTGCCATCTAACGGGTAGAGGCCAGGGATGCTGTTAGACATCCAGCAGTGCACAGGACAGCTCCTCCCTCACCAAACACACAGAGCAAAGAACTATCCAGCTCCGAATGTCAACAGTGCCAAGGGTGAGAAACCCTGCCCCAAAGAAGTATTTACATCAGTTCCTAAGCTGCCACTTCATCACTGGGGGTAAAACATCAATTGTTATTTTTCTTAAAAAAAAAAAAAAAAGTAACCTTAAGGCCAAGTAGAATTGAGCAAGAGGGAAGAACCTGGAAATATAAGCCATAGAAACTCCACAGAGCAGAATTACATAAATTTCTTTAAAACGTCTCTGTATTAGTCTCTGCATCTCTTTAACATGAATCCGAAACTCCCGAACTACCGATTCTCCAAGGCCAGAGTCAAGAGGCTGGAGTAACACTTCTCAACACCTTGGCTTTGAGCTGGTCCATCCAGCCGTCCACATTCCAGCAAAGTTGCTCTGCCTTCCAAATCCAGATGTCCTTTGCAAGAGCTCGTTTTGCAAAATTCCTTCTGGACGGGTGTGTACCTATTTATCAGGTGTGTGGGAAACTTCAAGACACCTCTTTGAAAGCAGTTCCTTCTATTTCACTGTTTGGAACTATTTGTTCATTCATTCAAAAAATAGTTTTAAGCACCTACTACGTGCCAGGCTCTCTTCTGGCCCATGAATAAGAGAGACAAGTCCCTACCTTCAAGAACTTACATTTGTATGTGTGTCAGTGTGTGTTTCTATGTGTGTTGGGGGAGAGGCTGGGAGATGTAAAGGAAAGACGGATAAACAAATAAGAAAAGATTGCAAGCGCAATGAAGAGAACAGAATTGACCTGAAGACGCCTGGGGTGGGGTGGGGTTTACACTGGACAGAGCAGTCAGAGAAGGCCCAGGTAGCCTCCGTGGTGCCTTTCTTCACAAGCTCTAGGGGAGGAACCAGCTCACCGAGCCATCATTCGGTTTACTCTGAGCTGTCCTAAAAGTCTCCTGCACAGGCCTGTCTCTGCATTTCAGGACGGCACTCTCAAGAACCTGTCCTTTGCTAACCGTTTATTGACTTTGCCTCAGAAGAAAGGCACAGAGAGCCTCTGAAATCTGACCAGGGCTCCCCAGATATCAGATGTTCCCACGCACCTATGGGGGCCCCCCTGCTTCTCACCTGATGCCTTTGGCCTGGAGGACCAGGCGCGTCCTGTGCGCGTAGGGGCAGAACCTCATGCTGTAGAGGCGAATCAGGCCCTCTGGGACAGGCCCTGGGGGGGCGCTCCCTGCGGGCGGAGGGGGATACAGGGAGGCGGATTAGCCCAGAGGGGAGAGGGGCTCACTCGCCTCCCCAGGACCCTAAGAGGGCCACGGGTGCTCTGCCTCCCGTGTCCCAGAGAAGACACCTGTTTTTTGCACGTGGCTTTTGTGCGGAGGAACCCTGTCTCTCCTCGCCACGCTGGTCTGGAGGCCAAGGCCGGCAGCCACCTCACCAGAGCCAACATCCAGCCATGGGGCACCCCCAGCCCGCGGACAGCTGTCAAGAGGACTCACCTTTCCCCAACGTCCTGGTCGCATTGTCAGTCACCCTCTCCTGGTGTCTGCGCAGTGACCAAGGCTCACAGTTGTGGCCATGTGGCTTGCTGCCGCCACTGCAGGCTCCAAGGACAGCAGCGCTCCGGCTCTCCCCTCTTGCCCCATATTCAGCTTTGGAGCAACAGGGCAGTGGCGAGGTAGAGGGGGAGTGATCCAGGATGGCAGCTAGGATTATTCAACCTGCAGAGACATAGCCCCAGATTCGGAAGCCGTAGCAGGAGTGGGGAAAGAACAAAAAGCAAAAAAACCAAACAACGAAAAACAAACAAAAAACACCTGAAGAGTACACCTTGCTTTGAACTCACAACATCCTGTGCGGCCTCTTCTCTGCATCAAGAATCCGTGAAGACATGCCGCGATGTGGCTAGGCCCGTGAGCCATGGCCGCTGAGCCTGCACGTCCGGAGCCTGTGCTCCGCAACGGGAGAGGCCACAGCAGCGAGAGGCCCGCGTATCGCAAAAAAAAAAAATCTCTTATAAAAAAAAAAAAAAAAAAAACCGAGAAACCAGCTGATATGAAGCAATATCCAAAATATATCATAAAGTAAAAAAGCTAACTGTACAACAGTGTAACATGTCCCCATTTGTGTAAACAAAGCATTGTATGTGGCATCTTCCTAACAACATACACATCAATAAGGAGATGTGTAAATTGATTAAATAAATTAGTGTAACTGTACAGTGGAATGTGGAATTTTATGCTGCAGTTCAAAAGAATGGGATAGTACATGTGATAGATAAAGCTCTCTAAGATATTAAGTGAAAAGGGTTGAAGCAAAACAGTATGTGTATCACCTTTTTGTATAACATATGTTTCTATTTTCACAAACATATTTTGGAAAGACTCAGAAATAATTAACAGTGTTTAATATATAGGGGACCAGGGACTGGGAGATGGGGCTGGTGGGGAAGGCAGGACGGTATACTTTTACTTTTACTTTTTACTCATCTGCTCTGCTTGAATTTTCACTCTGAGTACTATTAAAAAGCATAGTTTAGGGCTTCCCGGCGTAACGCAAAAAAAAAAAATCTCTTTAAAAAAAAAAAAAAAAAAGAATCCGTGAAGAATGGGCATTTAAACTCCACTTATTTCAAAAGAGTTTTATAAAAAATTGACCGGGGTAACGCTAACGTTTTCTTTCCCATTCTAAACCCTCCCTCTTGTGTATCTAAGACAATTGGCCATATCCTGTGTATAATGAGTACTTTATTTATTTATTTATTTTTTTTTTTGTCTTTATAATAGAAAATGGCTAGAATCTCATATCTGTTCTTACATTCAGTCTGTTGTGACACAGTTCCTTTTTTTTTTTTTGCGGTACGCGGGCCTCTCGCTGCTGTGGCCTCTCCTGTTGCGGAGCACAGGCTCTGGACGCGCAGGCTCAGCAGCCATGGCTCACAGGCCCAGCTGCTCCACGGCATGTGGGATCTTCCTGGACCGGGGCACAAACCCATGTCCCCTGCATCGGCAGGCGGACTCTCAACCACTGCGCCACCAGAGAAGCCCATGAGTACTTTATTTTAAAATAAGGCCAAACTTTTTCATGATCTAGCAGATAAGAAGAAAAACGTATTGGTGTTAAGATCTTGCACGACCCTAAAAGTGTCTCCTTAAATTTTGTGTCCTCATTGCCTCACCCTAGTTCTGGCCATATTTATGAGATTTTACTCAAACTATGAAAAACTGGTGATGAACAGAAACAAGATACCTAGAGGCAAAGACAAATTTGTGAGCTCTTTCCAACTCCCAGTATAAATTTCAGAGAAGACCCTTTTTAATTACCAAGGACACATTGCGAACAGCCAGCAATACAGGGGCTGCTTGGATAGCATGCCCATCTACATGAGATAAAGGGGGTAGCTATCTTTTGCTCTGACCTTAAGAAGCTGAGATCCTAAAATTTAGCAGGTGGAAATACAATTCTTTTAATTTTTACAGGATAGAGCTGAAATGGGAATTGCTTGTAAATGCATTTTATGGGGTTGACAGGTAAGGAAGGAAAGAAAAGTATTATGTTTCACTCACAGTGACTAAATGATTTCCATGGGTTACCTTATTTGATTCCCACAACCACTCAGTCAGCTATTATTATTATTCCTATTTTACAAGTTAGAAAATAATCTCAGAAAAATAGGAAATGCCCTGGTGGTACAGTGGTTAGGACTCGGTGCTTCCACTGCTGGGGGCCCAGGTTCTAACCCTGGTCAGGGAACTAGGATCCCGCAAGCTGCACAGCGTGGCCAAAAAAAAAAAAAGAAAAAGAAAATTATTTGCCCAAAGTGACCGGTTAGTAGGGTTGAAGAACTTTAGAAGTCTGAAGTCTGGCTCATTGACTTGGCCTCTAAAGCTGGCAACAGTGTGGAGAGGAAAGGACATAAATACCAAAAAAGATATAGTGCATAATAGCTGCTCAACAAATGTTAGCTGAATCTAAATATCTTTTATTAAAGTACCAGAACCTAATTATGTAGCTTATGAACGGGCACCTTTTGGTCTTTGGAATTCCAACCTATCCAGAAATTCTTGGCTAACAGTGTTTACATTTTTTTCTGCTGAATAAGAATCTTGGAAAATCTTCAGAATAGTCACTAGACTACATTCTTTGCTAAGTTACTCAGAGTGATTTTATGTAAGATATGGTAAGTTGTCACTTTCTAAGAACTGGGGAATGGCAAAATGTATGAATAAATGTCCTCTGGAAAGAAAATGCATATGTGCCACCAAGAAGCCTGGCATTGGAAAAGACAAACTGGTTCTTGACTTGTCATGCTGGCAGTTTTGCATCTGGAAGACAGAGGAAGTAATAAGATAACTACTCTTCTGGAGCTCATTTTGATCAAAAAGTACAAACTGGAGGGTAAAATAGGAACAATCAACATAACCATGTCATGTGAGACAAGGAGCTGACTCCTGATCAGACAAATATAACACTCACATAGAGAAAGTATATTTCAAATAGTTGAGAGAAAATATAAACAGATTCTAAAAGGAAAGGCCGTATGAGGAATGTGAAATTCTCAAAAATCAAAATAAATTATATTAACATGGATTAGGTGCTTTATGTGTATTAACTAATTTAATCCTTAAAAGAGTCCTATAAGGGTTGTATTCTTGCCTCAGTAAACTGAGGCTAGCAAGGTTAGGTCACTTGTCAAAAGCCTCACATCTAGTAAGAGGTGCAAAGGGTACTATGAAGCCTGGAAGTTTGACTCCAGGGCCAGCACTCTAACCAGGATCTTAATCTATACGAGAGATGGGAAAACTTTTTTTTCTGTAAAGGCCAAGACGGTAAATATTTTAGGCTTCTCAAGCCATCTTGTCTCAACTACTCAACTCTATCCCTGTAGGGTGAAAACAGCCGTAGATAATATATAAATAAATGGGTGTGGCTGTGTTCCAATAAAACATTACTTATGAATGTTGAATTTGAACTTCATATATATTTTAATAGGCTTGGTTTTTTAGAGAAGTTTTAGGTTCATAGCAAAATTTAGCCGAATATATAGAGGTTTCCCACTAACCTCCGACCCCCACACGTGCACAGCCTCCCCGACTATTGAGCATCCTGCATCAGGGTGGGAGGGACATTTCTTACCATTGAGGAGTTCTACGTACTTTTCACATGTCACAAATCATAATTCTTCACTTGATGTTTTTTTCCAACCATTCTTAGTTCTTGAACTGTGCAAAAATGAGCACTGGGCTGGACTCGGCCCACTGGCTTTAGTTTGCCCATCCCTGGTATACACTGACAATGACTGGATTAGCAATAGCTAAGCTAAGGATTCTATTTGTAAAGTAAAAGTTTCCTGGCTCCACCTTTCTACCATGCCAGAAGAGAATGTATTTTCATGTTGTGTCTCCTCATTCCCACCTTTTCAAGAAAAGCAACTCCGAGAGTTGGAAAATATTGTTTATTAAAAGTATGGCTGACCCTTAACAACTAGGGGTTTCAGGGTGCTGGTCCACCACACAGAAGAAAATCCAAGTATAACTTTACAGTCAGCCCTCCGCATCCGTGGTTACGCACCTGCAGATTCAACCAACTGCAGATCATATAGTACTGCGGTACATATTTAGTGAAAAAAATCCACGTATAAGTGGACCCTTGCAGTTCAAACCCATGTTGTTCAAGGGTCAGCTGTATACCTGTATATGGGAAGTCACATTCTGAGATGATGCAAGTCTATTTGATGTAGTCAGGGGAGAATGGACAAAGGGATGGAAAGTTCTTCCTCTGAATGGAAGCAATATTATGTCAAAGTTCTCACTGGGCACTATACTCAAACCCTGGCTTTGGCACTTAGGCAAGCTATCTAACCTCTTTGACCATCAACTTCCTCACCTGTAAAATGAGAACACTAAGCACCTACTTGAAGGGTTTTGATGTAGTGTATGAAATTGTTCAGGTGGCCGTCCTCAGTACAGTAAGAGTTTAGTGTACTTCAAAATTAATGATTACTACTAGTGAATAAGGACACATTTTTAATAGCATAGTGCATTCTGATTTTATATCCAAAAAGATAAAGTGCACTGCAATTCGGCTTTGCCAAGCACATTAGAATTAAAATTCAACTCAGAATGCTTATTTCATCAGTTACCAGTTTAATACCAATTGAATGGGTTGAATGCTGCAGGCTACCTTTCAGTAATGTGGTTTTTAATCTTACCACTGAACACTATGGTTTCCCTAGAAAGATTTTAATTATGATCTTTAAGCTTAACCCTATTTCCTCTCTAAAACTCAGTACCTCTTTGAAATCCTCTTTGCAAATGTTCCTTGTATATCATGTTTACACCTCTATTATACTGAGTCACTCAAGAAATAAATGGTAATAAGGCTATATTAAACCTACTCCAAATTGGTTTCCAGCTACCTGAAATATGACGGCATCTGTTTTGAAAATGGGGAGAACTTCAGTCCTGGGTGATGATGACTTAAGCCTTCTAGGAAAAAAGTGCCACCACATTAATAATAGTCTCTTCACTCTATTTACCTGAGTCTCTGTTTTGAGGAGAGGAAGTGGGGTTTGCATTTTGCAATTAAAAAAAATTTTTTTTTGTCACACCAATCTCTGATAGTGACAGAACCTGGAGGACATTCCTCTTAGTATTTCAGAAGCCTAATTTACATGACAGATTGTTACTGGGAGTTCCACTATTATTCACCAAGTTCAAAGAGTTAGGCAAGTGAGGAAAAAGGCTCTTTTTCAAACGGGCCTAGATTTAGGACTTATTTCAAAGAAGTTAGGATCAGAGAGAATCCTGTATTCTAATGTCTTTGGGACATTAAATAAGATTACTAAAGTTGTCAGTGGGGGAACTTCATCTTCCCACTGGGGAAAGCAGGGTCAAAGGAGACTTTCTTTTTAAGTACCCTGATTCTGCTTTCCTGTTCCTATTTTATAGCTTAAAGGATCAAAGAAAAGAAATTAACAACCTTATATAATAACACTTGAATAAGCAAAGGCAGATTTTCAAGATCCTAAAATAAGCCAAAATGAAACATTTGTAAAATCAAACAAATTTCGATTTGTTTGGGTTTCGAAAAGGAACATCAACACTTCCTGTCCTATCCCAGGAACAACAGTGGTGTGTCAAAAAAGTGGCTATAGTCCTCTCTCAGCTCAATCTCCAAAACTTAAAAGTTGATGAATAAAGAGTCTGAGGCAGAGGCATATTTAAACACTTATTTTAAGAATGGTCTGAATGACTGTTAAAGAGTTCAGGCTGGGTTTGAATCACCTCTTCAACATTTACTGGTCGACCCTGGACAAATCACAGCAACTTTCTATGCCCTGATGTTCTCATCTGTAATTCAGAGCTAATGGTACCAACACATTGTATGGTCTGGGTTGAAGTAATTCAGACCATATGGATGAGAAGCATTTAATACGTAGCAACCGTTAGCTATTATTTTTATTATTTGAATGTTGCAGGGAAGACCATAGTTCTGACAATGTTCTGACAAGACAGTCTGTCTGTGCCCTATAATGTAGCTAAATTAGTGGTGCCCAATGCAGGGCTGACAATTAGTGATATGGGGTCGTCTTTACTTGTCTCCAGCCAAATCAGAAAACGAGAACAATTTAATGACTTTTTCTTTCCCCTTTAAGTTAAAGGTATTCGCTTTAAAGACATGTTCCTTACTCTCAGACTATAGCCCTTGCGCTTTTTTTTTTTTTTTTGATGGTAAAATCTCTGATGAAACTTTGAAGTAGTTGAGCTTTCTTTTAAAACGGTTTTACGCAAAATTAAAAGTTGGCAATCCTATTCTGGGTTCCCAAATTCGTGAAAAATCTCAAAATTCAAAATTGACCTCTAACCCCTCGTCCCTTCAAATGCTACGCAGGCAGCAGCAACCCACCCGGCGCAGGTGAAAAGAAAGACGGGCCCGATGCACGTCCAGGAGCGCGGCGGACGGAACCGGATGTGGAGGAAGAGAGCCGCCGGAAGAGGCGGGGCCCATGCGGAAACCGCCCCCTAGAACGCGATCCTATCCGCCAATTGGCCGCGGCGCCCGGAGCTTCAGCCAATCTTCCAAGCCTTTGTATGTGCCCCGACCTCGCAATGCCAAGCTGAGCCAATGGGCGGCCGTGTTACAGGCTCCTGGGTCCCGGAGTCTTGGGTCCTCACGGGTGTCTGTGGCTGGCCAAAATGGAAGCCAGGTAGTGGCTGGTTATGGCACCTCAATACCCTGGTCTACGTCCAACCGAAGTCTGCCCGCAGCCTGCCCCGGGTGGGGCAGGCGGACGGCGGCAGAGATGGGTCCGCCCGGAGCCTGGGCGTTGGTGGCGGCCGAGGTGGGCGGCTGGAGGCCGTTTGTGAAGTCAACCAATTCTCAGCTGCCTCTCAGGGTGCGGCCCCCTGGTCGCCTGCATCACCGTGGGGCGGAAGACTCATTTCAAATGTGAACTCCCCGGCGCACCCTACCGAATCGGAAATCCAGGGTGAGCCTTAGGTGACTGTTAACGCGCTCTTACGTTTAAGAATAAGGACAGGAAACTAGACTGTACTGGGGCAGGCCGACAGCCCGCCCCCTAGTTCTGATATAAGAGCCCTTTGCTGGGTGTGTTTCCCCAGAACTTTCTGCCAGCGTCTTAAGGCCTCACTTAACCTCAGGACCGTAGTTGAGTCATCTGTAGAATGAAATCCAGCCTTATATACTGAACTGATGGAGGTGGTCTTCACAGTATTCAGTTACATATATGGGACACCTTCTGTGTGCCCAGCATAAGATTTGGTAGGAAGGATTTGAAGGGGTTAGTGACTGGAGACTGGGAGAACAAATAGGAGACCACCTAGTCACCTGGCTTTGAGGTGACGTGGGTCTGGACTCAGTGGCAACAACAGTAAGAAGAAAGGTGTAAAATTGAGTCAGTGATGGAAAGGAAAGAATGAAGAATTGAAAGGGTCTTAACTCAGAAGCCAGAAGACAAACTTGAAAGGACATCTCTTGAAATGACAACACGGTATCCAAGTGGAAATGTCCTTTGGGCAGTTAGAGATCCAGATTGAAGTTCAGCTCTCACTAGAGGTGATTTAGAGGTTTTCAGCATGGACTGTGATAGAACCCTTAGCATCCTTTGAGCATCCTGAGACAGGAAATGTGTTTACATTTCTGCAGGAGGAAAGCCCACAGTAAGGCCATAGTGTCAAATCAGAGAAGGTGATCCAGTGAGACATGAGAGCACTTGGTAAAATAAAAGCACGTTATTATTCATATTAGTGAACCGATATATTATCCGATATATCCTGTCCCCTTCAGAGCCCATAGTCACAGGCCTCGAGGTTGTTCTGCAAGTAGAGATCTAAGAAACCTCGAAAGGCTTTTGGATCAATGAAGAGGGATGATACTGCAGGATCTTTCATCATGGCTGCCATCCAGAGCTTAAGATTTGGAGTGTGGTTTACATACCTGTGGGAGATGGAAAGAATGAAGGTGTGAGCAAGGCTAAGTAGGAAGGCATTGCAAATTCTCCCATATATCATTATTACCACTCTGCAGTTTCATATTGTTTTCCTCTAACTTTTAAAAATAGTTCCTTAAAAATACTTATTTAAGATGCATGTAATCATTGAATATGAGATTTGGAAGATATTGTAGAGGTCCTTGTTTTGTGAAGAGGAATCTAAGACTAGAGTGAAGTGACTTGCTCAGTTAGCATGAGAACTTGTCCAAACGGAGGCTGATAGTTTTTTAAAGTGAGAACAGGAAAGACAACCAAGAATGTTATATATTTGTTATTCTATGGTCAGATTGTGACTAAAAGTAACCCTGAATAGCTCTAAGCTCTAAGAAGTGGCAGTAAGCCAAGGTCGCTGCCAAACTCCAAAACACAGAGTTTGGAAAATAGTGTGGGACTCTTGATGGTAAATGGGAGGTAGCATTGGTCATACAGTCCTTCCTGAAATCCTTGTGAAAATGCACATCCTTATGGATTTTTAACCAGGAGGGAAGGAGTAATTACTTTTAAAACATTTTACTACATGTCACAGAACTCCCCACCCCTACCGGCCCCAAGGATGAAAAATGGTGAGTGTAGGTATAGGACATGCCCTGGAAAGTCCAAGTCTCCTCCTGTCTGCTTGCTCCCATTCATGCCAGTTGAATGAGATATGTTAATTTTTGTTCCTAAAAAATGGTTAGTACATACTATTTCAGTTATCATTATCCTAAATTAAGCACAAAATATTCAAATATCTTACTCATTTAACTCCAGGGCTACCAGCCATTCAAACCAGGGCCAGATGAGGTAATCAATCATAGAAAGAGAACTGCCACCAAAGAAGGTTGTCTTCTGCTTAGTCAGAACCTGAACATTAAACAGCATAAGAGTACTTGTTATTTGTGCATCTGGTAAGATTCATCAAAAGAAATGATGAAGGCAAGAGTTAAATTAAGAAAGTGAGAGCAGCAGGTTTTACCCTGACATATTCAAGTTGGCTTTTTGTCTGATTAGTTTAAGCTTTAGAATCTCTTGGTTTGGGATGAAGCAAAACGGTCAATAAAATAAACTGGAAAATGGAGAAAAATAAAACAAGCTGCAGAGTACATGATCTTTGTAATAGATATATCCAACAAAGGACTGGTATTCAGAATATAGAAAGAACTCCTGGGAATCAAAAAGAAAAAAGGCAGAAAACCCATCAGAAAACTGGGCAAGACTTGGACTTCACAAAAGAGGAGGTCAAAATGGCCAATAACCATTTGAAAAGGTGCTCAACTACATTAGTCATCGGGGAATGCAAATTAGAACCAAAATGTCATACCACTTCACATCCATCAGAATGGCTAAAATGAACAAGACAAACAGTAAGGGTGTGCATCTACTGCTGATAGGAATGTATCAATCATTTGGTACAACCATGTTTTAACAGTATCTACTAAAGCTGAGTTCATGCATACTGTATAACCCAGTAATTATATTCCTTGGAAATGTGAACATATGTTCACCAAAAGATAGGTATAAGAATGTTCATTGCAGCACTATTTGTTACATCCCCAAGTGGAAATGTTTACTGTCTATCAGGACTAAAATGGATAAATTGTACAGGAGTCATACACTGGAACACTATACAAAGAATAGGAATGAACTACACACAATATAGATGAACCTCAGAAACCTGATACTGTATGAAAGAAGCCAGACCCCAAAGAGTGCATATTATATGATTCCATTTGTATAAAGTACAAAAACCATCCAAAAGTAATATTCTGTTTCTAGATATGGATGCTAGTATCATGGCTGTGTTCACTTTGTAAAAATTCACCAAGCTGTACTCTTATGCTTTGGGTAAATCTCTGCATATAATACTTCAATAAAAAATTTACTTAAAATATATTGGAAATAACTAGATTAACTGCTAAACAGTTGCCAAATAAAATTATTTGAAAACCACACACAGATACTGTGACTGTGAAATTTAAGAAGGTGAATTGGTATGGTTTTGCAAACAGAAGAACTGAGACTATCATCTGGCTAATCAACACCAAACCATTTTATAAAACACCCATAGTTTTTCTTAGGGCCCTTATAACATTCTGCATTGAAGATAGATCATTTATACCTACCTGAGTATTTGTCTTTGGTCTACCACCAAACTAATCATCTGAGCAGTATGGACCGCATCTCACCTTCTACCTCCCATGCTGTCCAGCAGAGTGCCTTGCAATTATTAGGCACTCAGAATTGTACAATGAATCACTATTGTTTGCGGTTGTCCTTAAACTGTAGCGCCTGGTAATATTATACATAAATAAAATAAGTATGATAGTTTCACTCAGAAGGAAATGTTCTCTCAGCAGCCTGAAACATGGAAATGGTACCACTCACTGTAAAGTGTGAGTCCTTAACCTGGAGTTCTGTGAACTCAGATGGGAAGAAAATTTTATGTCCCCCAACTAACCCCAAATTTAGCAGGTAGTATGTGGATGTTCTACTGCTCCAGGGGCTGGTACCTTCAGCCTCCACCTTGTTCAAGAGTCAACTGTAGTTGTACGTAGAGATTACTTGAAATCAGGAAACATGATTATCTTCGTGTCCCTATATGTGAAAACTGATTCCCTGGCGGTCCAGTGGTTAAGACTCTGCCTTCCAGTGCAGGAGGCGTGGGTTTGATCCCTGGTCAGGGAACTTAAGATCCCCCATGGCATGTGGTGTGGCCAAAAATAAAACAAAAACAAAAACAAAACCTGATTCAAGAAAGAATATAAAAATCCTGAAAATCAATTAACATTAAGGAAACTGAACTATACTATTAAACTCCACCCCCATAAAAGACACCAGACTCAAATGTTTTAAAGAAATAGCCAAACGCTATCAAATGGTTTCAGATGTTAGAAATCCAGAGAAAGTAAGCCAACACATTTTATGAGGTTACAGTAGCCTTGATATAAAAACCAAATAAAGATATGATAACAAAATAATCTTCTTTACAAAGAAATATGCAAAAATCATTTAAATATCAACTAATTCTAAAGTATATGTGAAAATCCACTGAAAACAAGTAGGTTTTACACAGTAATACTGGCATGGTTCAACACCAGAAAAATCTGTCAGTGCCACCATATATATTCGCCAGATTAAAGGGAAAAAGTTCAATGAACATTTCAGTAGATATAATAGATGCAAACAAAACACTAAAAATCCAACACTCATTCATGACTTTTTTTAAGATTAGAAAACTAGTAATAGAACTTTCTTAATAAAAAAAGGTTTCTGAAAAAATCTCCAGCAAAGTTCATACTTAATGATAAAAGGTTAGGATGGATTCCCATACGAGACAGGACTGTATCTTCTCTCAGGAAAAACCTAAGGTTGAGTGTGAATGGAGGATGATGATTCCATATACAGGTCCAAATGGCAGCTCTTCCACAAAGCAGGTAAAAACACATCTGGGCTTCCCCAAATGTCTGTCTGACTAATGGCAAACTCTTGTGGGAAATGTTTATTATATAATAAACATTTTTATATAATTTTATTTAAGTTTTTATACAAGTAATTTTATTTCTTTTTATAAAAGTTTATGTAATTTTATAATACTAAGTGGGAAAAAGAACACAATGACTTATACTCTGATTATAGTTATGTTAACTTTTTAATATATGTTCAAGGACTGGGCTTCCCTGGTGGTGCAGTGGTTAAGAATCCGCCTGCCAATGCAGGGGACATGGGTTCAAGCCCTGGTCCGGGAAGGGAAGATCCCACATGTCGCGGAGCAACTAAGTCCGTGCGCCACAACTACTGAGCCTGTGCTCTAGAGCCCGCAAGCCACAACTACTGAGCCCGCGTGCCTAGAGCCCGTGCTCCGCAACAAGAGAAACCACCGCAATGAGAAGCCCGCACACTGCAATGAAGAGTAGCCCCTGCTCTCTGCAACTAGAGAAAGCCGGTGCACAGCAGCAAAGACCCAACTCAGCCAAAAATAAATAAATTTATATATATAAAAAATATATATGTTCAAGGACTGAAAACAAGCATGGAAAAATAACAACAGGTGAAAAACTGGAAACGTGGGTGAAATTTTTCCGTGATATTTTCATGTCAGTGTGATAAAATGTTTTAAAAGCAAGCCCATGACAAACCATTTTTAGGTGTTTTGGTTTGTATCTTAAACACAACAGCTTACAGCTGCTGTCTGTTGTAAACTAAAATTTCCTATTTGGTATTATTGCCAATTAAAGTGATTTTGGAAATGGGAGTATGAAGAAAAGAGTAGAAGGTGACAGCAGATACAATGTATCACTTCAATAAAAATCAAGGAGAAGGGATTAATTACCTCCTCTAGCTTGCTGAATTCTTTATGCAATTCTTCTTTCAGGCCAGAGCAGTCTTCCTTATTTTGCCTTCTAAGAAAGCTTAATAACAAAGGTGGTACCTAGACAGAGAGTAATTTCTTAGTTTATCAGTGTGACGCTAACTATACCAGCCCCCGCATATAAAAGCGCCATAGAACCCTCATAGACCCAGTGTCAGGATGTTCTAGAAACTTCAAAAGTACACCAATTCCTTTGCTCACAGAGGTCGGGTACTGATCTTAAAAACAGTTTTGTGGCCTTAGATGCTGTACTGGTCAGGATTTTATAAGCTGCAAATAAGAGAAGCCGATTGGTGAGCTTGGGTCAAAAATGTCCTAAAAGGACACTGAGTGGCTCATAGAATTGTTGAGAGGCTGAACAAACAGGTCTGGAACATTTCAGAATCATGCTGGGAACTGACCTGATGGGAAGCACCCACTGCCACCAGTGAACCGAGCACTAGATGCTACAGTCTGTGCCGCTGCCAGAAGCTGGACTCTGAGGTAACGAATGCCACTCTGGAATTCAACCTGGCAACGACCGCAGCTCCTGAAAGCCAGGAGCTCTGCCACTAGCCACCCTCACCAGTAGAACCAGCACCCCACACCAAGCCTGTTTCCCCACATGGCTCATTTCTGAATTGAACTCTACCATGTGTGTGTCTGAGAGGAAGAGCCTAGGTCCAGACCTTGGCCCCAGCTGCAAAGGGAGCCGGGAAGGGGATTTTCCTGATTTCTATCTTGGGGAGGGCATGAGAAGACAGTTCAAAGTGGTTGATGACCTGAAGACTTGACAGGTGTCCTGTCAGATGCTTTCATGCTTGTGGTGGAAGTGTTTGTGTTTTAATGCTCGGTCATTGGTATTGTCTCACTGCAAGAGACAAAAGTCCACTCGTCCAGTGGAAGTAAACAGGCACTTGTAAAAATACAGGAGAATGTCCTGAAAGCCCATCCATCCCCGGGTACAGCTTGCCGTCATTGGAACTGAAGGTGTGCAGGCAGCCCTTCCTTCCGTGTGTCCATCTGGGCCTGCCTGGTCTTTCATCTCTGCCGCTCCTTAAATGTCTGCTCCTTGTTATTTTCCAAATGTCAGATCCCTTTGCAATGCTCTTAATTTCTGATTCCTTAAAAATTCTTTTTTTGTGTGACTTTGATTTGTCGTCTCCAATGATATATACATACACCTCTAAAACCTCAGCACATTTATTGTCTTAGTCTCTGTGTCTCCTTTCCAAGTTCCCAGGAGAGAAGATGATTTGGCTGTGGATGCAGGTGGGGGCATTTCTGGTTTGCTGAACTGGGGCCAGGAGAGTGGTGTCTTAATAGTGCTTAAGGCCACCTCTTCCCTGAGTGTGAGGGGAGTAATGGTGGGCATCTCCAGCTGTTAGCTCATTTTCTTTCTGGACAGTACAATGAATCTCGTTACTATCTTTAAAAATTTTCCAACATCTTTCTTGTAAATGCCATATTCCCTGTCCATCATCTTTGATGGCAACCATCTCTAGTATTCTTTCACTCTCGTTCTGCTAAGCCAGACAACTCTCTCTTCCTTCCCCATTGACTTCCCTTTGCAATGTCTCCTTTAAGAAAATGTTCTCCCTACAAGTCTCACCTTCTGGATATTTATCTAACCATTTCTTTCC
>NW_006798383.1:4403133-4407648 GCF_000442215.2 Lipotes vexillifer | reverse complement strand
TCCCTAGAGATAATATGTTTCTTATTGTGTTGAGATATATCCTGACAAAACTAACAGAATTATAGAGATATAACCTGACCATGCTATTCGCATTGTCTACCGTTGGTCATTTCTGTGTTAATACTAATTGTTTGAACTCACCTAAATGTTTAACATTGATGCTAATTAAGACACAGACAGTTCTCCTATAGGAAGGCCATTTACTCAGTCCACAAGGAGCTATTGCCAACACACAGAAGATGCTCACAACTAGACAATGTGGTTAGAACAACAAGAGCTAACATTGAGTATCTACCATCTATTGGACTCTAGGTGTTTTATATTAACTGATTTTTATCAATGGGATGGGATCAATTACTATACTCATTTTACACATGAGCTGAGGCACAGAGGTAAACTAATAAGCAACTAGCTCACCGTCACATAACTAGGAAGGGCTGGTCGCAAGCCTAGGCAGTGGGCCAACAGTGATGGAAACACGGCCCTCACCCTCAAGGAGCTCACAGCCCTGGTACAACACACAGGCAAGAAGGCGGCAGTCCCCACACGGGAAAGTTAGCACATGTGGGCACACAGAGCTGGGCACTAACCCAGCCCAGACAAGCTTCTAGAAGACAAAGGTATCTGAGCAAAGGCTGTTGTCCCTTGGTTCCTTGAAGGATTGGTTCCAGGGCCCCCAGCAGATACCAAAATCCACTGATGCACAAGTCCTTTATAAAACGGCATAGTATAGCGGGCCCTCAGCATCCTCACGTTCTGCACATACAGGAGCACAGACTGTACAGGAAAGAGGACTTGGAGACAACCAGGCAAAGTGAGAAGGGGGAAGAGACTTCCAGCAAGAGTTGAGAAGAAGGTGGCAAGTTTGGGAAAAATAAAAACATTCAGCATGACAGGAATATAAAGTGTTAGGAGAAGAGTGGAGAGGTGTAACTTTGGGAAGTAAACAGGATCTGGACCATGAAAGGGCTCATAGGACATGTCCAAGCGGACAAGAGCATAATCCTGTTTGTCTTCCCCACCCAAATCACTGAACCATCAGTGACAGCAATCATTTAGCTTAAAAAACAAAGGTGTTATATAGGAGCTGAAACTTCTTGAACACGCACCTTAGAAAACAACTCAAAGACCATCTTTTGGCAAGCCTTCTCATAGGGGTCATGTGGCAACAGCTTCTTTCCTGGATATGCTTCATCCAGGTACTCACAAGTGATGGCAGATTCGTAGATCACTTGACCCTGACTGTTTTCCAGAACTGGCACCAGGCCGAAGGGATTCTTCTTGAAGAACCACTCAGGCTTATTTTTTAGGTTGATGTTAATGACTTCATGCCTGAAAAACACATAGAAGACAATGAAGAGAGTAACATTTTTCTTGTACTCCTCAATAAAGCCTCATTGGTCTTATCATCCACTTAGCTGGTCAGACCCGAAATTTCGGAGTCAGCTTGGCCTTGATTCCTTCCCCCTGCCACCTCTTCCTCAAATCAAATGGATCAGCAAGACCTGTCAGCTAGACCTTCAAAGCACATTCTGGCTTTGTCCACTTCTCAACTTTAACACTGCCACCTCATCTAAGACGTCATCTGCCACCTGGACATCTACAATAGTCCCACCAGCCGCTCTGCTTCCACTGTGACCTCCCTACAGTCCATTCTCCACACACAAAAGTAAATTGGATGAGGCCACCCTCCTGCTTACTTACAGCCTCTCGCTTGCTCCTCATTGCAATGAGGATAAACTCTAAACCCCTTGATCTGGCCCGGGCTTACCTGTCACATCTGCTTCCTATGACTTTTCCTTTGGTCATTATGATCTGGCCACACTGGCCTTTTTTTTTTTTTTTTTTTTTTTTTTTGTGGTACGCGGGCCTCTCACTGCTGTGGCCTCTCCCATTGCGGAGCACAGGTTCCGGACACGCAGGCTCAGCGGCCATGGCTCACGGGCCCAGCTGCTCCGCGGCATGTGGGATCTTCCCGGACCGGGGCATGAACCCGTGTCCCCTGCATCGGCAGGTGGACTCTCAACCACTGCGCCACCAGGGAAGCCCCACACTGGCCTTTTTTATATTTCTTGAATTACTTTCTTCATTGTACTGATGATATGTAACTGAAATTACTTTGCTTACTTAATTACGTTTGTTATATCACCTCCCTAGAATGTAAGCTCCATGAAAGCAGGGATCTTGTGTGTCTTGGTCATATTCATAAACCAACATGTAAATCTGCAAAGTTATAAATAGATTTAAATGCTATGAAGAAATAGAAACATTTTCAGATAGGTACTCAGTACACATTTGTTGAATAAATAAGTGGAAATGCTTCAAGATTGTCAATTAGATACTCCATCTGGGACTAAGTATCTTAATTGAGCCAACTAATTGAGCCAACTAATTGAGTTTCTCCACACCCCGCCACTCCATTGTATGAGAATCAACATAATGAAATTCAATTCCTTTTGCTAGTTTTAATAGAAAGTTCCTCATTTTTTTCAAGAATATTAGGGAATCCAAAAAATCCATCCACAAAATAAACTTTCAGATTAAATCTCCATGCACTTATACTTTTTAAAAATGTTACATGGGTAAATCACACTAAGTGTGAAAAAGTGTGAAGTCTAGGCTATATTAAGATTGTTTTTAGAAATAACTTGTATCTTGCCTAAGATTTTAGGGGAAATAAGAGAAAAGAAAGTTTCATATAATTGTTAAAGCCAGGTCCATATCATTGTCAAAGCTGGATGAGTGTTCAATAGAACAGATTAGCTACTCAAAAATAATATATCCAACACCTTTTGCTTCCTATTTCCTCATCCACCTCAGTAGCTAGCTACAACAGCATTATCTTGAGGATTTAAATATGCAGTCCCTCCCCCCATGGAAACAAAGGAATAGCCAGATTGAACACTGGCATCTGTGTGTATGTACGAAAAGGTTCGTGTGCTGTCAGATTACTGGACACTTCAGATACAAGCCACTGCAAGAAAAATGACGTTCCCTGCTAAGGAATTATCAACATTTCTGAAATTTTATAGTATGAAAAGAAAAGGTAAATCCTGGGCTTTTGTCATAAAGAAAGTTCTCAGAACACACATGCATTTTGTTAACCTGGCATGGTGAGCCAACAAGGCAACATATCTGCTGCAACAAGTTGGAAGATGCACCTTCTAGAGAAAACCATGCTTTAGTAAATTCTATCATGTGGTAAAATCTAGTACCTCTCTAATCAAAGCCTTCTGGGACTCAAACTTAAAACTGATCCATAAACATAGCAGACCTCTGTTGTTCGCACTGCCTGGCAGCTGTTACACCCTTCACCCTCCATACACACACTTTTATGTAAAATCACTGCAATTTTCCTTTGGGAAACTGTCCCAATAAGATATGGTTGTTTTCAACCCAGAGTTCCAGAATGGCACTAACCCAGGACTTTGTGGCCCCAGATCCAGCTGTGTCTTGCTCCTGGACTTTTCAATTGTATGAACACAAGATATGTCTTTTTTCAATCCAACTGAAATGGATATCTCTTAAATGCAATAAAAGAATCCTGACTAATACAGTAAACATTACAAGAGTTGGATAAAATAATGTTTTGATAAATATTACTAACTGTTGAATATTTTGCTATGTGTTCACAATCTGTTTCATCCAAAATAAGATGCAAATCCTACTGAAGTGATGACTAATCCAAAGATAATTTGTTTTTTTTTTAGAATATGTCTTACTTTTTTTTTAGAGAAAAGAATTGCCTGCTTAATTCTCCCCCATGAAGACTAAAATTAGTTTATAAATTCTAAGCACATACATGGAAAATTTCTTTGTAATGGGGGCTTTGTTTTAAACTTCCACACTACAGGTATCTAATGTCTGTTCAACAGATTCCAAAGGTTATTGGAAGGGAGGTGGTTCAATGGCTATTCAGCTCAGGGAAAAGCCAATGACTTGCATATTTCCTGTGGATAACCCATATGTCAATCACCTTAATAGTTTCAGTGAGGCTTCCCAAAAGTCTGAATTTTTAGACATAAACACTTTATTTCACTCAACCAACAACCCAATCTATAGGAATATTCACAGTACAGTTAACTCAGCACTCTGTCCAGCGGAGGGTCAAGGTCTGGATTTCTTCAAGGGGGCAAATTACCGACTATTCAGGAAGGGACTATAGCCTCAGAATAACAGCAAACAATATAAACAGGACATGAAAGAAGCGGGGTGATAGAGAAGGAAGTACAGCAGAAATCAGGGGTCTGCCAGAGCTAAAAGAGCTGCCTGTGATTACCATTCGAGTGATCTCTGCATGCCACTAACTTTACTGGAGCCTCAGCTTTTCTGATCCATAAAATGGTTAATCTAAACGGGGTGTCCTAGACTGGTGGTGTCTGTGGCATTCCTCCCGCCCCCCGAGGATAGGGTTCATAACTTTCTCTTCCCCCCCCCAAAAAAAACAAAAAAAAGGTTGATGTATTTTGTAGTAAAGGAAGCTGCGGGGACCCTATCGAAGATTTCCGCCCGCTC
>NW_006798383.1:4379508-4403123 GCF_000442215.2 Lipotes vexillifer | reverse complement strand
GCTCTTCCCGCAGCTGTTGGTTCCTGGCTGGCTCCGGGAGCGGCCCGCGCCTTGATCCTCACCCAATTCCCTTGGCCTTCAAGACCAGGAGCGTCCTCTTGGCGAACGGGCAGAACCTCATGCTGTAGACGCGAATCAGGCCCTCGGGAACCTGCCCCGGGGGCGCGCTTCCTGCGGGGAGAAGCGGAGGCGGTTACAGCCCCGACAGCAGCGGGGACTCTCAGCCTCCCGCCGCTCGCCGGGCCTGCCCAGTTTCCCGCGGGTGGAAGACCTCCTGCGTGGCTCCGCTCCGGAGCAGCCCGGCCCCCAAGCCCCGGCCCCGACATGCGTCTTAGGGTCGCCGCGGATCGCGGCGGGCAGGCTTCACCCTTCCCCAGGCTCCTGGCTGACGCTCCGGACATCTCGGCGCAGCACAGGCCCAGCTCGCGCCCGGGCTTGCAGGAGACTCAGAAAGTCGGTCGCCCCGCCCTTCCTCCTTCCCTCCCTCCCTCCCTCTCTCCCCCGCTCCCCGTCTCTCCCAGAAGTGCCAGCAACCCACGCACAGAAGGCCTCCTGGGCGATCCGACCCCGCGCCCAGGCTGGCTTCCCCACTCTCCGCGAGAAGGAACGCGCCGCCGCCGCCTCCCGCGCGCCTTGTGGGAGATCGTGGTCAGACGCCCACCCCGTAAGCCCCGACCCAGGGCCGGCCTTCCCGGTTTGCTGGGGCAAAGCTTCTAACACCGCAGATGGCAGTCACACCAAAGTTCAGCCTGCTGGCCAAGAGGTGCTCCCATGACGAGCCAGCCCAGCCGTACAGCGTTGGGGCATTGGGAGCAGGCTTGGTTGCCCTAAGTCACCCAGAGATAATGAGGGCGTGGCGGGCTCCCCGCGGTGCCGGCTCAGCATCGCAAGCCAGTGCGCAAGTGCGGCGGCCCTCAGATCCTCACCGTCCACCAGCGGCCCGGGCACAGGAGAGGGGGAGCACCAGTCGCCCCCACCCCCACCCTCCCTGTGTGTGGCTTTGTTCGTTTTTTTCTTTTTGTTTTTTCTCCTACGTGTGGGTTTTTTCTTGGAGCTGTTTCATAGGAATTCGTGTAATAAAGACTTGGTGTTCTCTTGGTGCAATGGAAAAAAAAAAAAGCACAAATGAAGCTCAAAATCCTCAGAGCCTTTCCCTGACCCCGACGGATGGTGGTCTCCAGTCTGCCGGCACGTGGGTCCACACCGGATCCAGACTCTGACCTCCCACACCCCGCGCCCTGGCAGCAGGGACGCATGCATGTCCAGGCCCCAGACATGTGGCTCCGACTTGGTTGCAGCTCTCCCTCTACCCAAAGGCTGCCCTTACTTCAGAGCCTGTGGCCCCCGGGGCCAGTGCTTGCTCAAGGTTCCAGAACATGCTCTCCTAAGGTTCCTTTCCATAGCCCAGGGCCAGGTCGCCCAGCCACCTGGAGAGCCATTTCCTTTTCCTGTCTGTACTAACTTAATATGACTACTGGGGAGGGTCACTGTCTCTACTGTCACCCTTAGGACACATCCTTTTAATTTTAACCCAAAGGAAACAGCACAAATCTGGATATTACTAATCTCAGAATGATGATGCTGCTTTCAAAAATCTGTTAAATACGGGGATTTTGAAGCCCTAGTAGGGGCACATGCTTAGAGTCAGGCAGGTGGGTTAGTGAATTTAGTCTGCAGGTCTATGAAAAATGTCTGGTCAGATCATTCACTCAATCAGCCCCCTCAATTAGGAAAGAGGGGGTTCTAGGGCACATAGTACAGATACTGTGTGTATCTGAAAAGAGTAGTCAATGTCTTATTTGTCTGCATAGATTTCCGAGCTGGTACCTCCTGTGCTGTTTATTTGGGGAGGAAGGAGCAGGGAGTGTTTTTATTTTGATTAGCTCTATATTTGGAGCTGCAGAGTGAGGTGATAAGCATGCCCATCTTGGAGGCTTCCTGCCTGAGTTTGATCCTGACTCCATGCCTATATTAGTTTGCTAGGGCTGCCATTAACAACATACCACAAACTGAGTGACTTAAACGGTGGAAATTTATTCTCACAGTTCTGGGGGCTGTAAGTCCCAGATCAAGGTGTGAGCAGGGTTGTTTCCTTCTGAAGACTGTGAGGGAGAATCTGTTCTGTGCCTCTCCTCTAGCTTCTGGTGGTTAGGTGGCAATCTGGTGCTCCTTGGAGTGTAGAGGTATCAGCAAATAGCGGCCTTCATCTTCACATGCCCTTCTCCTTGGGTGCATGTCTGTGTCCAAATTTCCCCTATTTATAAAGACACCGGTCATATTGGATTATGGGCCCATCCTACTCCAGTATGACCTCATCTTAATTTAGCTAATTACAACTGCAATGAACCTTTTTCCAAATAAGATCACATTCTGATGTACTGAGGGTTAGGGCTTTAACATATGAATTTATGAATTCATAATTTAACTTATGAATTTATTATGAAACCATATGAATTATAATAACCCCTTATTAACCATGTGAATGTGGGCAAGTTCCCTCTGCGTTTCAGTTCCCTCTTCTGTAAAATGTGGTGGTAGAAACTTAATGCCTCTCTTATAGAGTTTGAAGAAACATTAAATTAGTTAATAAATAAGAAATGCTTAGTTCTTGGCACAGAATGAATGTTAAATAAATGTTTGTTATTATTAGATACTAATAGATTTCATTGATATTTATAGGACATTCCATCCAAAAACAGCAGATTACACTTTCTTCTCAAGTGCGCACAGAACATTCTCCAGGATAGATCACATCTTGGGCCACAAATCAAGCCTCAGTAAATTTAAGAAAATTGAAATCATATCAAGCATCTTTTCTGACCACAATGCTATGAGATTAGAAAGCAATTACAGGGAAAAAAACATAAAAAACACAAACACATGGAGGCTAAACAATACATTGCTAAATAACCAAGAGATCACTGAAGAAATCAAAGAGGAAATCAAAAAATACCTAGAGACAAATGACAATGAAAACACGACGATCCAAAACCTATGGGATGCAGCAAAAGCAGTTCTAAGAGGGAAGTTTATAGAAATACAATCCTACCTCAAGAAACAAGAAAAATCTCAAATAAACAATCTAACCTTACACCTAAAGGAACTAGAGAAAGAAGAACAAACAAAACCCAAAGTTAGCAGAAGGAAAGAAATCATAAAGATCAGAGCAGAAATAAATGAAATAGAAACTAAGAAAACAATAGCAAAGATCAATAAAACTAAAAGCTGGTTCTTTGAGAAGATAAACAAAATTGATAAACCTTTAGCCAGACTCATCAAGAAAAAGAGGGAGAGGACTCAAATCAATAAAATTAGAAATGAAAAAGGAGAAGTCACAACAGACACCACAGAAATACAAAGCATCCTAAGAGACTACTACAAGCAACTCTATGCCAATCAAATGGACAACCTAGAAAAAATGGAAAAATTCTTAGAAAGGTACAACCTTCCAAGACTGAACCAGGAAGAAATAGAAAATATGAACAGACCAATCACAAGTAATGAAATTGAAAGTGTGATTAAAAATCTTCCAACAAACCAAAGTACAGGACCAGATGGCTTCACAGGTGAATTCTATCAAACATTTAGAGAAGAGAAAAGAACACAAAAGAACCCGAATAGCCAAAGCAATCTTGAGGAAAAAAAATGGAGCTGGAGGAATCAGACTCCCTGACTTCAGACTATACTACAAAGCTACAGTAATCAAGAGAATATGGTACTGGCACAAAAACAGAAATATTGATCAATGGAGCAGGATAGAAAGCCCAGAGATAAACCCATGCACCTATGGTTACCTAATCTATGACAAAGGAGACAAGGATATACAATGGAGAAAAGACAGTCTCTTCAATAAGTGGTGCTGGGAGAACTGGACAGCTACATGTAAAAGAATGAAATTAGAACACTCCCTAACACCATACACAAAAATAAACTCAAAATGGATTAAAGACCTAAATGTAAGACTGGACACTATAAAACTCTTAGAGGAAAACATAGGAAGAACACTCTTTGACATAAATCACAGCAAGATCTTTTTTGACCCACTTCCTAGAGTAATGGAAATAAAAACAAAAATAAACAAATGGGACCTAGTGAAACTTAAAAGCTTTTGCACAGCCAAGGAAACTATAAACAAGACGAAAAGACAATGCTCAGAATGGGAGAAAATATTTGCAAATGAATCAAGGGACAAAGGATTAATCTCCAAAATATATAAACAGCTCATGCAGCTCAATATTAAAGAAACAAACAACCCAATCAAAAAATGGGCAGAAGACCTAAACAGACATTTCTCCAAAGAAGACATACAGACGGCCAAGAGGCACATGAAAAGCTGCTCAACATCACTAGTTATTAGAGAAATGTAAATCAATGAGGTATCACCTCAAACTGGTTAGAATGGGCATCAACAGAAAATCTACAAAAAACAAATGCTGGAGAGGGTGTGGAGAAAAGGGAACCCTCTTGCACTGTTGGTGGGAATGTAAATTGATACAGCCACTATGGTGAACAATATGGAGGTTCCTTAAGAAACTAAAAGTAGAATTATCATATTTCCCAGCAATCTCACCACTGGGCATATACCCTGAGAAAACCATAGTTCAAAAAGACACATGCACCCCAATGTTCATTGCAGCACTATTTACAATAGCCAGGACATGGGAGCAACCTAAATGTCCATTGATAGACAAATGGATAAAGAAGATGTGGCACATATGTACAATGGAATATTATTCAACCATAAAAAGGAATGAAATTGGGTCATTTGTAGAGACGTGGATGGACCTAGAGACTGTCATACAGAGTGAAGTAAGTCAGAAAGAGAAAAAGAAATATCGTATGTTAATGCCTATATGTGGAATCTAGAAAAATGGTACAGATGAACCAGTTTGCAAGGCAGGAGAAAGAAGTTGAAAGAGAATTTACTGTCCTAGGAAACTACAGCTCTGTAGTACTGCTCTGCATTGTAGTGAATCATCTCCAAGGCCTTTGTGGTTGTGTGCATAAGATGTGAACATCTAGATACACACTGCTGTTAGCCACAGGTAAAAGGGCACAGCAGTTGTAGTTTTTGTAGCTGTAATTGTCAGTAATATTAACCTGAGGAAGCTAAACTGAACTGATTCTGCTGGTTAAAGATGAAGAGTTAGAGGTCCTTGTGGTAAGAAATAAGTTTTCTTCCTTCTAAGTATCACCTGTTTTTATTGCCCATATACACCTACTTGATAAGCACATTCTTCTGTGAATTTTCAGGAATGCAACTGGAATAATTTTATACTATCTAATATATAAGAAATTGATATTAATGAGGTGTTTTTATACATGCTCAGGTCATGCCAGGTTTCTACCAGTAAAAACTTATAGCCGCAGTACATGTTGTTTTTTGGAAAGCATTATTTCTTTGTCTCTAGTCTGAGGGAACACAGTACACAGACGCTAAAGGCAAAGGAAATTGAAAGGAAGTCAGATAAAAGGATATAAAATGGAAGGTACTGATGGATTTTAGTGCTTTTAAACTTTTACTTTTGTGAGAAGTTTCAATGGAGAATTTAATGCAGATGAGACTTGAAGCTTTTGAAGAGGATCTTAAGACTTGATGAGATTTATTCAAACTCAAATCCTGAACATGTAACGATGGTAAACCTCGGTCTTCAAAATTTTTTGTACTTAATACTCTCCTAAAGTGTTATTTTAAATGCTATTTGTGCCACAATGCAAATTGTCTCCTGTTTTTGCCCATGAATGGCCCTTGGAATTCTTTAAATGATGTCTGTGTTAGAGTCCATAGATACCAGTTCTGCAAAATTGCCCCAAGCAACCTCACAAGCCTCCATGATGAAGCCCCTCTACCTCCAGGTACCACCCACAGGGATAAATACCTAACTTTTTGTTACACTGTAATGTATTTTATCATACTTCTTAAAAATAACCTTGCTCCCCTTTCATCAGCCGCTACAAAGTCTTCCTCTGACATTATCTTGTCTTTCACTAAGTACATGGGTTGTCAAACACATGTGACATAGTGCCACCCACAAATGCAGCAAGGGGTGCTCTGGCCATGGGTCCCCTGCTTTAAAGGACTCAGGCCTCTGTCATGGTAACAGCAGGTAATAGCACCCAACATTCTGCCAGCACCACTGTGACCCTAAAGATATACTGCTCTGATTAACCCCTTTCTGGCTCCAGAGTTCTCAGCTTTTTTCTCTTGAATGCTGTGAGGTTTGTGCTTTGTGCCCCTACTGATATCAGTAAATCTTTCACAGTGAGAACTGGAACTCATTTTCCTTATTTATCTCTCCCAGTCCATTCTCTGGGATAGTCTATCTTTCCCCTTCCCGACTAAGAAAGAAAGGCCACTCATCTTCCTCTGATCTGCATGGTGTAGAAGTCAGGGCACCTTCTCCTGAATATCAGCCACGGATATTTCCCAGAAACCCAGCTGGAGACCTCCGTTTTCATCTAAAACCCAGTCAGGATTTCATGGAGTAAGATTGCTTTTTCAATTTGATTCTGTTCAGTTCCTCCTTTGCTCTAGCACAGGGCAAGTTCAGATTCCCAGAGTCATAGCTGATCGCAGCCAAGGTCAGTATTTGTTTCCCAGAGTCCACACTTCCTGCCCACCTTACATCCTCTACCTACCATTTACTCTGGGAGCAGTGGCAGGACTTGCCTCATCACATTCTTCTCTAGTGGTGGCTTTAAAATGCTCAAGTTGTAGTTAAAGGTATATTGTGTTTTGGGGGGTGGTGCATGGAGGGCTTGATGGAAATACAAATAAGCTAACTAGTGAGGGAGTAGCAACAGAAATCGCCCAGAGCTTAAGAAGCACTAGAGGAGAAAGCTTGACTGTTGTCCAAGACACTTCTCCCTGTGACTCAGCAATGTGGGATTTTGTCAGCCAGTTTTGTGTTTGGCACTCGCACTAAGCACTGCCTGTGTTTGGCACTCGCATTTCAGCAAAGAAATTCTTCAAGGCAGAAACACAGAGCTCCACTCCTTCCTCATGCCACCTCAGCAAAGGACACAACCATCTCTGACTGTGATAATCAGACACCCAGGACCATCCTGGATTCTTCCTTCTCTCTTACCCCTCTTTATCAATCCATCAACAAAGTCTACAGGTTTTTACCTTTAAGATATTTGTAACACATGGACTCAACAGTGGCTTTCAACTGGGCGTGATTTTGTCCCCCAGGGGACATTTGACAATGTCCATAGATATTTTTGATTGTCACACCTGTGGAGGTGCTACTGTCAGGGATGCTGCTAAACATCCTGCAAGGCATGAGACCCACCCCCACCCCCATCCATTCCCAAATGCCAGTAGTGATCAGCCTGACAACCCTGCTTTGCTTCCCTTGTTGGGACCATGAAATCGACTCCTAGCAATCTTCCTATTTCTATTCTCTCTACTCTCCTACACAATTGATAATCCTCCTGCAGCCAGAATGATCTTTTATAAACATAAATCGGATCATGTCATTCCTCTCTTTAAAACCATTTAATATATTTCTGTGGCTCTTAGGATAAAGACCAGAATTCTCAACTTGACCTTTACCTGGTGCTTTGCTCCTTCTCCAGCCTTCAGTGTTTTCTACTGATCCCCCTCTGCTCCAATCACACTGCCCTTCCCAGTTCATGCCATCTGTTTTCCTGCCTTAATTCCTTTACAAAAACTGTTCTCTGCCCATTCCCCATCCTCTACCCGCAGCAATCACTCCTCATCCTTGAAATCTCAGTGAAAACAGCACATGCACACAGAAACCAGCTCTGACACTACCCATCCAACCAGGAGAGGACCACAACATAAGCCCTATAATATCATGTTCCTTTTCTCCTTAATTCAATCTGTGATTCCTACATTCGAGTAATGGAGTGGATGTCTATCCCTCACTCCGTGGGCCCCACCAAGAAGGAAGTTCTTCTAAGTTCCATGAAGGAAGGAACTATATCTGGTTTGCTCACCAAAAAAAAAATATATTTTGTTCCAAGCAGCTAGCACAATGCCCAGTAATACTGGGTAAATATTTGTGAATGAAACGAAGAGAAGATGGCAAGATGGGAAGGAGAGACCTATAGAAGGGAAGAGGAGAGGACTGGAGAGGGGGGAGGGCAGAAGGAAAGTAGGGGAGGGCAAGAGAGTGTATGAGAGGGGAGGGAAGAGGCAAGGAAAAACTGCTGACCTTTTGATCAGTTACTTCCAGAAGCTTTCTGCCTCCTTGAAATAGTTGAGGGTCCATTAGAGTGTGTAATAAGTAATTAAAGGCTTGAAGCTCTAGATTTAGACTAGATCTGGCTTTAAGTCCCACTCAGTTTTGTAGCCTTGGACAAATTAATTCTCTTATCCTGTTTTCCTTTTCTATAAAATGGGGCTGACTGGGGGGGTTTGAATATTAAATGAAATAATATCTGACGGCGCATGGAAAGACGTCTGGCACGGTCACCACTCAATATTAAAGTCTGCTACTGATATTTATTAATTTTGTAATTATATGCCCCGTACAGGGCCACTCCAGCACCCACCTTGGGGCCAGCCCCTCGCTTCACTCTCCGCTCTCCCATTGGTCAAGACGCGTCAGCGTTTCCACCAATCCGCTTGGCTCGAGAGGGAGCAGCTGAAAGGACAGAGCCAATGGGCGCAGGGGTTGCGGTCTCCCGGATACGGTGTAAACAGTGGAGACCGCCAACCCAGCAGCCAGGGGCCTCGGTGTAACCGTTGCAGACACTGGCCTGGGTCCGGCGTTTGCTGCCCCCAGCCCGGCTGAGAGACACACGGCCCATGGCGCAAGGCCGGGAGCGAGATGAAGCCCACAACGTCGCCCTCGGCGCGTCCCTGTCTGTGAGGTGAGGCGTTCGCGGCGCCGCGACTGACTCGTCTAGTGGAAATTCTTCCCTCAGAACTGCATCCTCTCCCTATCCGCTTCCTCCCATCTCTGTAGACCTGCTTTCACGCAAATTCGACCTCTTTTCCTTCAACCCCCAACGCCTTCCTGCAGAATTCCTTTCTCTGTGACTTCTCTCCATTCCCCTCGTCCCCTTATTCAATGACCGCATTTCCAGCTCCTTCCACGCCCCACCCCTCCGTCCCTCACTATGCTGTGACCCCAACCCTCGCTGGCTTACCCAGTACTGCTCCCCTCCACTCTCCATTTCTGCCTCCTCTTTTTGGCTATATTACTTTCAGTGATCCGTTTTGCTTTCATATATATTCCCCACTCCCCACCCCCATCCCAATGACAGCCCTCCTCCCATCCTAGTGAGCTTTGGTGATTTTCCCCGAAGTTAGGGCCATCAGTCCCTTCCTTCTATCTCCTATCCACCGACTCTGGATTTGTTTGCACTTATACTGGCCTTTGAAAAGCATAAAGCAGTGCCCAGGTGTAAGCTGGTATTGCTCTCCTTCCACATTCTAGAGTGTTACCTGCCCTATGTTCACACAGCATCCTCCACCAGTCCTGGCTGTACTCTCCATTCCCATGAAGTTTCTCTCCAAACCAGTGTCTTTCTCTTGCCCTCTCCACCATCTTTAAGCATATCTTTACTATTTAAATAGAGGTAGACTCTCCCCCTCTTCTCAGTCTCTCTCTCTCCTTGGTCTAGCTTACACTCACCAAACACTCCTTACTTAAAAATATGTTACTTTTGTGTTCTAATCTTTCCATTCATGTTGACTTATTCCTTTTACTTTCTGCATTTATCTCTACATTTTAGATCTAAAATATGGCTACACATGCTCCATCTTTGTAAAGAAGCAATTTCCCTACTGGGCTCACAACCATAAAGCAGGCAGTCCTATTCAAAGTTGTTTTTTTAACGTTTATTTTAAAAATCAAAACTAATTTTAAAGGTAAGGACCAGGATGCACCCTGTTTTCAATTAGGACCAAGCTCTTTTCTCTCTCTGTTGTTTTTACTTTTTCTTTTCCAAGTATACAAGACCCCAGAAATCCTTCTGAGATTTTTTCAAGTTTGAACAGAGGTTGTGCTTCACTGGAAAAGCTCTCTGAAGAAGGTTCTTGAGACCTATGGAACTTTAGGTGGCATTTACGTTTCTGTAGTGCCTGGACTCAAACTGGTCTCACAGCAACCTTGTGTGTTTGGGCAGAAAGGGGGTGAAAAGAGAATAGATATGTTTCAAAAATTTTGATGATCTTTTGTTTACTTTGTTTAAAAAAGAAAGAAAGAAAAATATTTGAAATGTATTTTATTGATGTTCACGTATCTTTTCCCAAAGATGGGTGCAAGGATTCCCCAGGCAGAATGTTCATTTTGTCAACGACAGCACCATTTGCTACCCTTGTGGGAATTTCGTAATATTTATTAATATTGAAACCAAGAAAAAGACTGTACTCCAGTGTATGAATGGAATTGTGGGTGTCGTGGCAACTAACGTTCCTTATGAGGTTGTGGCTTTTTCTGACCGGCGGCTGAGACCCCTCATCTACATATACAACTTTCCTGGATTAACCAGAAGGACCAAATTAAAAGGTATCTTACAAGACGCTTCCTCTGCCATGACTGAAGGATTTTGTTTTAAGATGTGACCAGATCTAGCTCTTATAAATGAAGTTTTTTTTTTTTGAAGGATTGTTTTTTCAGTTTTGGTGGGTTTTGTTTTGTTTTTTGGTAATACACATTTATAAGGAAGGAATCAGGCTGATCACTTAGAATTTAATTAAGTAGGCTAGAACCTTGCTACTTAATATGTGGTCTGCTTACAATTAGCATTGCGTTACCTAGGATGCTTATTATAAATGCAGAAACTCTGCTGTCATCCAGGACCTACTGAATTGTAATCTGTGTTTTAACCAGATTCCTTACGTGATTCATACGCACGTTAAACTTGAGAATCACTGGGCTAGAACACTCTGTTAGAGCACTAAATGTTGTTCGTAAACCTTTTTCAGAACAGTATTTTCTTTCCTTATGATTTATGGAAAATCTAACTGAATGGATGTTGTATAACTTCTAAAGATAAGTCTCTGAGCCTCAATTTCCTTATCCATGAAATGGGGATAATGGCTGTGGTGATAATAAATGAAATTATGTGTAACATATGTAATTGTATAATACATTTCATCTATATATATGAAGTGTATATATATATATAATATATATATATATATATATAATATATATGTCATATATACAATGTCAATCAATGTTTCCTACCATTTAAGTTATTATTGACTCATTCATAGATACAGCTGACCCAGGCTGGGCTGTTGCACATATACTAGGGCCTCCATGTAACGATTCCCTCATTTAACACATCTTGGACAGAAAGCTTAGGAAGGCTTGAGGCTGGTCTCAGTTCTGTAGCTTTTGATCAAAGAAGTGTTTGGATCATGCCAAGGATATTCACTGTAATTTAACATTTTATTTGTGGGGAAATTTGTCTGTGTTCGTAACAGACTAAAACAACATTTAAAACATAACCCATTCATACATTGGGAACCGTCTACAGGCATATCTTGTTCTATTGTGCTTTGCTTTATTATGCTTCATAGATACTGCATTTTTTACACATTGAAGGTTTGTGGCAACTCTGCATTGAGCAAGTCTGTTGACACCATTTTTAAAATAGTATTTGCTCACTTCTTGTCTCTGTGTCACATTTTGGTAATTATTGCAATTTTTCAAACTTTCCCCATTATTATTATATTTGTTATGGTGATCAGTGATCTCTGATGTTACTATTGTATTTGTTTTGGGGTGCCACAAACTACACCCAAATAAGATGGCAAACTTAATCTCTAAATTTTGTATACGTTCTGACTGTTCCACCAAACAGCCATTCCCCTGTCTCTCTCCCTCTCCTCAGGCCTCCCTATTCCTTGAGACACAACAGTATTGAAATTAGGCCCATTAATAACCCTACAATAGCCTCTAAGTGTTCAAGTGAAAGGAAGAGTCGCATATATCTCACTTTAAATCAAAAGCTAGAAATAATTAAGCTTAGTGAAGAAGGCATGTCAAAAGCCCAGATAGACCAGAAGCTAGGCCTCTTGCACCAAATCGTTAGCCAAGTGGTGAATGCAAAGGAAAAGTTCTTGAAGGCAATTCAGAGTGCTACTCCAGTGAACACACAAATGATAAGAAAGCAAAACAGTCTCATTGCTGATATGGAGAAAGTTTTAGTGGTCTGGATAGAAGATCAAACAGCCACAATATTCCCTTAAGCCAAAACCTAATCCAGAGCAAGGCCCTAACTCACTTTAATTCTGTGAAGGCTGAGAGAGGTGAGAAAGCTGCAGAAGAAAAGTTTGAAGCTACCAGAGGTTGGTTCATGAGGTTTAAGGAAAGAAGTCATCTCCATAACATACAAGTGTAAGGTGAAGCAGCAAGTGCTGATGTAGAAGCTGCAGCAAGCTATCTAGAAGATCCAGCTAAGAGAATAAAGGTGGCTACACTAAGCAGATTTTCAATGTAGATGAAACAGCCTTCTATTGGAAGAAGATACCTTCTAGGACTTTTATAGCTAGAGAAGAGAAGTCAATGCCTAGTTTCAAAACTTCAAAAGACAGGCTGACTCTCTTGTTAGGGGCTAATGCAGCTTGTGACTTGAAGTTGAAGTCAGTGCCCATTTACTATTCTGAAAATCCTAGGGCCTTTAAGAACTGTGGTAAGGCTACTCTGCCTGTACTCTACAAATCCTGGATGACAGCGTGTCTGTTTACAACATGGCTTACTGAATATTTTAAGCTCACTATTGAGACATACTGCTTAGAAAAGAAGATTCCTTTCAAAATATTACTGCTTATTGACAGTGCACCTGGTCACCCAAGAGCTCTGGTGGAGATGTACAATGAGATTAATGTTATTTTCATGGCTTGCTAATGCAACATCCCTTCTGCACCCCATGGATCAAGGAGTAATTTCAACTTTCAAGTCTTGTTATTCAAGAAATACATTTTGTAGGACTGCCATAGATACTGACTCTTCTGCTGGATCTGGGCAAAGTAAATTGAAAACCTTTTGGAAAGGGTTTACCATTCTAGATGCCATTAAGAACATTCGTGATTCATTGAAAGACGTTAAAATATCAATATTAACAGGAGTTTGGAAGAAGTTGATTCCAACCCTGATGGATGACTGAGGGGTTCAAGACTTTAGTGGAGGAAGTAATTGCAGATATGGTGGAAATAGCAGGAGAACTAGAATGAGAAGTGGAGCCTGAAGATGTGACTGAATTGCTGCAATCTCATTGTAAAACTTGAAGAGATGAGGAGTTTCTTCATATGGATGAGCAAAGAAAGTGGCTTCTTGAGTTGGAATCTATTCCTGGTGAAGATGCTATGAGGTTGTTGAAATGACAAGAAAAGGTTTAGAATATTACATAAACTTAGTTGATAAAGCAGTGGCAGAGTTTGAGAAGATTGACTTTAATTTTGAAAGGAGTTCTACCCTGGGTAAAATGCTATCAAACAGCATTGTGTGCTACAAAGAAATTGTTCATGAAAGGAAGAGTCAGTTGATGTGGCAAACTTCATTGTCTTATTTTAATAAATAGCCACAGCCACCCCAACCTTCAGCAATCACCACCTTCGTCAGGCAGCAGCCATCAACATGGAGGCAGGTCCCTCCACCAGCAAAAAGATTATGACTCACTTAAGGCTGAGATGATGCTTAGCATCTTTTGGTAATAAAATATTTTTAAATTAAGGAAATTATTTTTTTAGACATAATGATATTGCACACTTAATAGACTACAGTATAATGTAAGTATGACTTTTATATGCACTGGGAAATGAAAAAAATTTGTTACTCACTTTATTGCAATATTTGCTTTATTGTGGTGGTTTGAAACCAAACCCATATCTCCAAAGTATGCCTGTACATGGACCGTAACTACCCTTCATCTTTAAAATTTACGCAGCTTTACAGAAATAGAGACACAGATGAACAAACTTATGGATACCAAGAGGGGTGGGGGTGGGATGAACTGGAGTTTGGGATTGACATGTATACACTACTATGTATAAAATAGATAATTAATGAGAACCTGCTGTATAGCACAGGGAGCTCAATGCTCTGTGGTGACCTAAATGGGAAGGAAATCTAAAAAAGGGGACATATGTCTACATATAACTGATTCACTTTGCTGTACAGCAGAAACTAACATAACACTGTAAAGCAATTATACTCCAATAAAAAATTTTTTTAATTAAAAATAAAATTAAATTCCCCAGCTTTATTATTTGGCTGTAGCCCTGTACAAGCAATTGAAAGTTAATTCAAACCAATAGCCAACATTAATATTGAATAATGAAATTCTAAAGACATTTATAATAAAATTAGGACTAAGTCATCAAGGATGCCTGTTGTTACCACTAATGTTAAAACCAACGTGGAGTTTCTAGCCAACGCAACAAAATATGAAACTGAAAAATTATACCTATGGGAAAGGAGTTAATGCATAATAGTGTACTGGGACTAATAAAATAATGCTCAGTAAGATGCTGGTTTCAAAATAAATATCCATACAATTAGAAGACTTAAACACTTAGGAATACTCCAAAGAAGAAATGTGACTGACCTTAATGAAGAAAAGTACAAAAATCACTGATATAAAATATTTAAACACAGGCATATTCCTGCATGGAGAGTCCAGTTATTATAAAAATATTTCTGATATCTTCACAGAGTATAATTCATAGGCTTGTCATATGTTTTAGAGAGCCAGGAGTACTTAAATGAAATGAATATTCTTCCAGAACAAAAAGTAGAGAATGGGAATAATTTGAAAGACATTGATGCCAAGGCAGAGGGCCCTCTTAGCATTATGGTGCTATAGTTATGTAGAGTGTTGTATTGGTGCAGGGATCACTCCATCAATGGAAGTGTTGAAGGCTAGGGACAGACTCTAGAATATATACAGCTAAGTATATGATGAAGATGCTCCCCTACACATACACACACAGTAGATGATATGGATTATTCAACAATGGTATTAAAACTATGAGAACAAAAGTATCAAGTTAGGTACTCATGTCATACTGTACATCAAAACATATAGCAAACAAAACTAAGAGTTCATTATAAACAACAAACCCATTGAAAAGTAGAAAAAACGTGGTAGAAAACTGAAATAATTTGAGGATGGGAAAGAACTTTTCACACGAAGGATAAAATTTTAAATAGAAAGACATGTTTTTGATTACATACAAATTTAAATCTTATGAACATCAAAAATACATGAAAAATTAACAGGCAAATAATAAACTGAGGGAAATATTTGGAACAAGGATGACCAAACATTTTCAGAGCATTTATGAAACAATAAGAAAAAAGACAGATATTCATTAGGACAATGGAACTTGCCCAAACCACAAGACTACCAACGACCAAAAACATAAAAACTCTTCCAACTCAATATTCATTTTAAAAAGTGTCTTTTAAACCAAGATGAGGTTATTCTGCTTATCAAGTTCACAATTTTTTTTAAAGTTCATAATTTCTAGGCAGAGTGCAGTGAAATTGATAGCATTCTTTTTTGTTGAAGGTGGGGGTAAAAATTGATACAAAGGCATGAATGTAAAGACAGACATAGGAGAAGGCAAAGCTTGCATCTATGGAACCACACTGAAGAAGAGCAGATAAAGGAGGGGAAACCAGAGGCTCATATGCAAGGAGTCAGAAGCCCACATTTCCCTGTTTTAGCATCCTCCTGATGCACATTTTAAACACGTTGTTGCTAAGACTTTCAATGTCACGTTTCATTTCTTCAACTGTAGGTACAAATGAGAATAGACCTTTTATAGTTGTTCCAAGAACTGGAAGATACTAAGCTAAGGACCAGATATGGCCTAAGAGTCAGAGATATGGAAGTAAGCTTGAATTACTACAACTCCCCAGGGTTTTTCAAGTTGTTTGAATAATTTTTCTAATTACCATGTTTCATATATTTATGGAATATTTTATGGTTCTTGGGCCGTTTCAAGCCAAATGGGGACATACATGGTGCAGCATGCTCAGTTTTGCACTGAAGACTAGAGAGAGTGACCTTGTGGTCTTAATTCACTCTAAAATCTTTTAAACATGTATCTGAACCTAGCTCATAGCTTTCTGTTAACAGTGTTAGAAATCAACCAAGACATCTCTTATTCCAGGAGCCAAATGTTTTTGAATTATGTAAAAATTATTAGATAAGGGAAATTAAACTATAAGACTATAGTTAATCTGAACATAATGATTAAATCCTTGTAATGGATTTTGTGTTTTAGGCAATGTTCTTCTGGACTACACTTTACTTTCATTCAGTTACTGTGGCACCTACCTGGCTAGTTACTCCTCCCTCCCAGAATTTGAACTGGCCCTCTGGTAAGTTGCAGCCTCCTGCAGAATTCCTTTCATTGGGTCACATTTTAATCCTGTCCTTCTGGATTGTATCAAAGGACATATACATGAAAAATCCAGAACAAGGAAAAATGGAAGGAATAAAAGTCCTAATCATAAGGTTTAATATAGTCACTAGTTTCAGGCAGAAAATTGGCAGGGCAAAAGCTAAAAGAGATTAATTACCGTCTTTTTCTTTTTGTTAACCTGTTATAATATTTCCTTTGTCAGGTACAGAACACATGGATAAGTACATAAAGTTTCATCTCTTCTTGAAACAAATTGTACCTTTGAATTATTTTCATATTTTCCACTAATGTTGAAATTAAGATGGTCTCTATATTAGAGCTCAGTTTGAGTAATTGTTTTTAGAGACATTGGAACAATTATATGTTCAGAGAATGGAACATTATATCCCATTTTCCATCTGTAGAGGAAATACTTGTGAATAAGACACATGTCTGGTCTTTTCTGGGTCACTCCATGTGGCCACCTTCAAAGCTGCACTCACTCTTCCATCCATAATATAAACTGCTTCAGGGGGGAATTTATCTTATTAAGGGGATATACAGAACGTTCCACCAATGATTGAGGACACTCCTTACATACCAGCATTTCTCAGGAAAAAATGTAATAATCTAGATTCTGAGAACAACATTTAGTTTATGCAGAGTTACTTTTTTAAAAAGCAGCTTTACTGAGGTATGACTGGCGTATAATATACTGCTCACACACACACACACACACACACACACACACACACAAACTTGATAACTTTTGACTTACCCATAAAATCATCACCATAATCAGGATAATGATTATATCCATCATCTCCAAAAGTTTCATTTTGCTCTTCAGACCCTTCCTTACTGGCTCTTGCCACACATTCCTGTACACCATCATTGCCCTGCCCCTCACCCCCAGGGAACCACTGATGTGTTTACTCACACTCTGGATTACTTTGCTTTTTCTAGAATTGCACATACATTATATACTCTATTTTTTGGTCTGGCTTCTTCCATGCAGCACAATCATTTTGAAATTCTCTCATGTACTGTGTGTTTCGATAGTTCATTCCTTTGTATTCCATGGTATGGATGTACCACAGTTTCTTTACCCACTCACCTGTTGATGGTTGTATTGGTTTGCTAGGGCTGCCATTAACAAAGCACCACAAACTGAGTGGCTTAAACATAGAAGTTTATTGTCTCACAGCTCTGGAGGCCAGAAGTCTGAGATCAAGGTGTCAGCAGGGTTGGCTCCTGCTGAGGACTGTGAGGGACAATCTGTTCCAGACTGTGAATAACTGTCTTTGTGTTCACATGGTGTTCTTGTATGCGTATCTGTCTCTTAATTTCCCCTTTTTCTAAGGATACTAGTCATATTGGAGTAGGGCCACCCTAAATGGCTTCATTTAATTCAGTAAAGACCCTCCTTCCAAATAAGGTCACATTCTGAGATACTGAGGGTGAGGACATCAATCCTTGAATTTTGGGGGACACAATTCAACCATAGCAGTACTTAAAGGATGAGTAGGAATCAGCTTTGTGAAGAGGAAAAGGAAGAGGATTCTAAGCAGAGGAAGGGCATGTGCAAAGGCCATGAGGTCAGAAAATATGGCGAGTTTGCAGATTTAATTAAGAGATCATAATGATGAGAACAAGAGATCAGCCATGAGAGGCAAGCCCAGAGGGACAGTCTGAGGCCAGCTCATGAGCAGCCTTGTAAATATGTGACCATGTAGTTTGCCATCCAAATCAGGACACTTGTGAGAGTGAAAGAGGTATGTTACCAATAATTAATACAGAAGGATACTCACCCTATGTATAAGTCATGCTAGTAGTCACATCATTTATCCTAGAGACATTGGGAGACTATTAAGGATTTTAACCAGGGATGTGACATGATTAGATCTGCATGTAAGGACACTCCTTCTAGTTACATCATGGAAGGATATTGGAGGGAAATAAGCCATGGACATCAATTAGGAGGCTGTGGTGGTCCAGATGAGAGATGGCTGTGGCATGGACTGGGGTGGTGAGTATAGGGACAGAGAAAAGTGGAGATGTTTAGGAGGCAGCACCATGAGGCTTGGTGACCGACTGAATGTTGGGCGTGGTGCTGAGGGAGAGGGACAGTTGAGGGTTTTACCCAGAGTTGTGACTTGGGAAACTTGAGGACGTTGTGGTGCTTTTCAGAAAGATATAGAGAGCATGGGTGGAGGGAGGTTGGACGAGGCAATGGGGAAGATGAGTTGGGACAGCTGAGTGTGCCTGAGATAAAGAAATGGGGATGTCTAGTTGGCAGTTGATATATCAGTTAGGATTTAGGTTCAGTTGCTGTCACAGAAACCCAAATCACCCTAAAGAGGTGGCTTAAACAAGACTGAAGTTTCTTTCCCTCCCATGCAGCAGTGCAGGTATGAGCAGCCCATGGCTGGTCTGGTGGCTCCCCAGTGTCTGGGACCTGTCCACCCTATTTTGTTGTTCTCCTGCTCCTAGCGTGTTGCCCTCATCTCTAGTCTGAAGTGGGGCACCAGCCATGTATTCGGGGGAACCATGTGGAAAGGAAAAGCATAAGGGGAAGGGCACAAACATTTGTTGGAATGCCCAGCCTGGGAGCTGCACACACCACTGCCACTTAGATCCCACTGGCCAGCTTAGTCACAAGTCAAATCAAGCTGCAAGGGAAGCTGGGAAATATGGTCCTCACTGTGGGTGACATGTGCCTGGCTAAAAACCAGGAGTTCTGTTACTCAGAGGAAGAAATGGAGAACAGATGTTGAGAGACACAATCTGTCACTGTCCTAGATAGCCAGACACAGAGCACAGGAGAGAGGGCTGGAGAATAACATTTAGTTGTTGTTACATCAGTTTAGTAATCAAAGTGCGAAAAGTGGATTAGAGCACCTACAGAGGAACCTCAGACAGAACCTAGAGGAAGACCAATAAAAGGGATTGAAAGAGGCAGAGGGATCTCACAGGACACTCAGAAGGAGCAGTCATGGAGCAAAGAGGGACAGAGGCATGGAGGTTCCAGAATATGCCTCAGCCTGGATTCCAGAGAAAGCAGAGCCTGAGGCGGAAGCTCACCAGCGACTTCTTTAGGAGGGAGTAAAGTTCCAGGTGGGAGGCAAGCTGGAAAAGGGGGCAGGGAAGGGGAAGGAGCCAATGTGAATGCGCATTACTTTACTGGGCACCACTTGGCTGCTCTGTCCCGCAGGTGGTCTTCTGAGAGGCCGTAATGGACTCCTGTGAACATGGACAGTCCCTGGGCTATGACACAGGGGGCTGGGGAAGGGAGAGGAAGATATGGGAACTTACCCACCTACTCCCGTTACCCTATCGATCAAAGTTTCCCTGCCCAGGGTATTAACTCCGCCACGCTTTCAGATTTATTGCAACCTGGGATGGCCCTGTGCATGTGGAGCGGGCATGAGGTGTGCCCGTGAAGTTAGTTGAAGCCTACACTGCTAGGCAGCCACCGAATCAGCTAGGCAGAACAGGTGGTCCAGGTCCCAGAAACAGTGCGAGGCCGACAGGTATGGGGTGTCCCATAAGAGCCGTGTGACAGAGAGTCCAAGAGTCGTCCAAGATTCATCCCAGAAGGTAGTTGTGGTGAGTGGAGTCCAATCCTGCAGAAGTGAAGTTAGACAAGGACTGAGAAGTGCCTGCTGGGTTTGAGATGAAGGTGGATGTCAGTGGATCTTGGAGACACACAGTTTTGTTGATGGAATGGTGGTGATGGGATGCAGATTTCCTGGAATGAGGAGAGAGTGGGCGTGAGAAAGAGGAGGCGGTGAGTTTAGAACAACTCGCTTGGGAAGTCTGGCTCGAAGGGAGGGAGAGAGACGTGGAAGGGTGAGACTGAGGGAGGGCTTTTTTTTTTTTTTTTAAGATAGGACAGATGAGCGCTTAATTTAAGTGCTGACAGGGAGGAGTCAGGAGAGAGGGAGAGTCTGAAGATGCAGAAGAGAAGGAACAATGGATAAACTAACGTTCCTAAGAAGTCAGGACCTGTAGGGTCCAGAGCACAGGTGGTGAAGTTGGCCTTAGGCAGGAGGAAAGATATGCCTTCATTGTAACAGAAGAGGAGAGGGAAAGAATGATACAGATCCTGGCAGGTCACTACACTCGCTAGCAGAAATTTGGAGGAATTCTCAGCTGATGGCCTCTGTTTTCTTTGTGGAAATCAAAGCCATTTACTGAGAGTAAGAAAGAGGTGGAGGAGTTTGAGGCTTCAGGAAAGTGGAGAGTATTAAAAAATCAGCACTTTACAGAACAGGAGAGAAAACCAACCAGAGAAACATAGCAGGACTGGAGGTGGTATAGAGGGTCCCCGGGGGTGGTAACCACGAATTTATAATGTCACTGATGCACATAGTCCTGTGATCTTTCTTCTTTTCTCTCAACTGCCCAGGCTTTCAGTCGTATCCATCCAGGGTTGATGGGTTTTCCCAGGCATCTGAGGCAGAAAGTCAAAAAATCCAGGGAACCAGTGGTACCAGCAAGAGAATGGTTGATATTGATGGATGGGACCTTTGTGACGGGGATGGAAAGAGGTGGAAGCAGGAGGGAGCTGATAGACAAGGCGAGCTCCACACCTATTAGTTCCAATTCGCAAACCACAACCCTGAATGGAGTTCTGGCTCCATTCAGGAGCCAGACAGCTCAACATTAATTTTTTTTCTGTATATGTCATCTAGCAAAGGAACTTGCTCATGATAGGCATTCACGATATTCTCTCAAATAGGTAAATGATTTAGTCTGTTTTAAGGTACTAGTACTATGATTTTAAAAGCTCAGTAAATGATCTACTGGCATCAGTGTGTACAGCACGTCTCGATCTATGAGGAGTACTCATGTGTACTAAGAGATTTAGGTACCTACACTTACTTTTCAGCAAATGTGATGATATATTCCATTTTCTAGATTTGAACGGGTCAAATCCAAATTTGATAAGGAGATAAAACAGCCTTAGTAGCATATTGAAGAGTAATATTTTAAAATAGTTATTTTGCTTTCCTAGGCGGGCACACTATAATGGTAAGCATAATTATTTATAAAATTGATATTAAGATCATAGTTTAATAAGTTATATCATAAATTCTCAATTTATATAAATTGTTTTCAAATAATTAGATAAATGTTCTCAAGATATGAAGTTCAAACGAATTATTTTTCACCAAACTCAATTTTCCTCTCAGGAACTGGGAATCGGGTGTCATTTTGTGCAAGAAATCACAACCCGGTATAGATGTGAGCCAGATGACTTTTAACCCCATGAACTGGCACCAGCTGTGCTTGTCAAGTCCAAGTGCAGTGACTGTGTGGACAATCGAAAGAAGTAACCAGGAGCATTATCTCAAAGCAAAGTAAGAGACTTCATTACAACACAACAAAGTGGGGATTTTTGTTTGCATTCATGTAACGTGATTGGATCAGTTTGGTGAATTAAGTGGCTTTGTACATGCATCCTTTTTTGTTTTTTGTTTAATACTTTTAAATTAAGTTTTATTAGAGTATAGTTGATTTACAATGTTGCGTTAGTTTCTGCTGTACAGCAAAGTGAATCAGTTATACATATACATAAGTCCACTCTTTTTTAGATTCTATTCCCATATAGGTTATTACAGAGTATTGAGTAGAGTTCCCTGAGCTATACAGAAGGTTCTTTTTTTTCCCTTCCTTATTTATTTATTTATTTATTTTAAGCAGGTTCTTATTAGTTATCTATTTTATACATATTAGTGTATATATGTCAATCCCAATCTCCCAATTCATCCCACCACCATCACCGCATGCCCCCTGCTTTCCCGCTTTGGTGTGCATATGTTTGTTCTCTCCATCTGTGTCTTTATTTCTGCCTTGCAAATGGGTTCATCTGTATATACGTGCATCTTAACTTAAAACATTCTTTCTACATATATCAATATAACTTCCTTGGAGTGGTTGTTTGCATTTTGAAAGGATTCTCTGTGCTTTGATTTCCCACTGAGTTTCTTTTAAATATCAAGCTTTTCCCACATGGTTTAAATCAAAATTGTATTTGCTCTTACTATTTCAAAACATGCCTATTGTGTGTGTGTGTGTGTGTATATATATATATATATATATATATATTATAAAAAGGTCATGTTATCACTTTTTGCTCCTATTACTTTGATGCCCAACTGAAATCTCAAAAATAAGAAATTTTTAGATATGGGAAGTGTGTAGATTATATCTTCAGCCACATTATCTGTAAACAAATGGGTAGTTGCATGTAGTGAAGTCATGGAATTGCCTGTTTAAATAGAACTGGGTCAAAGAGAAGTTCTATGACCAATGTCCTGGTGATAGCTGATAATAATGGTACCTTTGTTGAAAAGGATTCAAAGACTCAAGGTGCCCCTGAGCTGACCATTCTCATCATACTCCCCAAAGTCAAAGACTAAGGAAACGTTGGACATACACATCCTTGTGTTTGAAAAACTGCCTTCTTAAAGAGCAATGTAAAGCAAGTAAATGAAGTTTTCGAATGGAAAACCCTAAGAGAGGCACTTCTTTCTCCTCGGTATTCTTTATGTCTCAATTTCATTTTTACAAGACCCCATTGAATAGCCAAATCTGTCTCAAGGCAGAGTTGACAACACTGTACCTTTTTATAAAGTGGGTAATGTCTCTATCAGATCCTCGCCACGGCAGGCAAGTAATTTATCACATCTTTCTCTCCTTTTGCTTCCCTTGAGTATGCTTCTTTAGTTCTGAATGTTGAGTTGTGATTTTTCTATAGGCAAATAAAGTGGGAGGCAAAGTGAGTGGATTGTCCTGGATCAGAAAACAAGCAGGATTTGAAAATACTTAGTTAAGTCTTGCATTTGAGTAGTAAGTACTGTTTTTGCATGATCATTTTTCAAAATTATTCATCATTCATAAAACATAACCAAAAACATTTTGAGTTTAATACATAAAGCCATGAATTCTCTAAACTCACTTTTATAGCCATGTTGTGGTTTAAAAGTAAATATTTGGCAAATCTGAAAATAAATTCTTGATACTAGAGGTTGTAAAGGTAGCTGAATACAACCTACACTTATGGTTTTTTTGGTCCATGTGTGTTGCCAGTATTTAAAATTTGAGAAATTTCTCATAAATATACAGATTATGATTTTCTCTTGAAATTTTGGAACAAAAGTTCTCACAAGTCAGCAAACCCTCTTGGTTGGAACTGAGTGGTGCCTGCCAGCTTTAGGGGGTGTGTATAGAGAAAAAAACTCAGATTTTCTTTTTCTATGTA
>NW_006798383.1:4336703-4379498 GCF_000442215.2 Lipotes vexillifer | reverse complement strand
GTAGGGAAAAGCCTAGTTCTTCCCTACTGTGTTTTTCTTCCCCATGAGTCTCCTTTACTACTCGTGGTGAACACTTCAATTCTGACATTTGTGGAGGAGGTTTTTCCCAGCACCAAGCAAGTCTCCTTGATACCAGCTGGGTGGCTTACCATTCAACTCAATTCTGATGCTATCTACCCAGAGACAGAATCAGATTCCACAGGCTAAGGGTTCAGTCCTACAAGACTGTCCTCCCCTTTCCACTTCAGACACTAGCTGCAGCCCAGGTTGTTACCTGTACTTCTGATTAAGTGGCTATAGATTAGAGGTTTCAATGACCCCCTCCTCGGGTTCCATTAATTTGCAAGAGCAGCTTGCAGAACTTAGGGCAACACTTACTTACATTTACTAGTTTATTAAAGGATATGATAAAGGATACAAATGAGCAGCTAAATGATGAGATACGTAGGGCGAGGTCTTGGAGGGACTTGAATGAAGGAATTTCTGTCCCATGGAGTTGGGCTGCATCACCCTCCCAAGTGTATGTGTTCACCAACCTGGAAGCTCTCCAGACTCCCTACCATTGTGATTTTATGGAGGCTTCCTCATGTCACATGATCAATTATTTGCCGCATTTCCAGCTCCTCTGCTGTCTCTGGAGGATGGGAGTTGGGGCTGAAACTTCCAAGCTTCTAGTCATGGCTTGGTCTTTCTGGTGACCAGCACCCATTCCGGAGCCACCCCGGAGCCCACCTAGAATCGCCTCAGTAGCACAGAAGATGCTCCTAATGCTCTTATCACTTGGGGACTTACAAGGGTTTCAGGAACGCTGTGCCAGGAAACTAGGAAGAGACCTATATACATATTTTCCACTGTCTCACAGGAGGGAAAACACTTTCCCATCTGCCACAGTCCTACCTGGCCACACACCACCTGCTTAACCCCTGTCAGTGTTCAAATTTACAATTCCTGCTTTACATATTAACTTTAAAATTTTTTGAAAAATCCCTATGTACTTAATTTATGACTGTGTATTATTTGTACTTTTATGATATATATTTTTAAATCTAGTATTTGGTTTCGTCTGGGTTTTGCTAGGTTTTTTTTTTTTTTTTTTTTTTTTTTGGTACACGGGCCTCTCACTGTTGTGGCCTCTCCTGTTGTGGAGCACAGGCTCCGGACGCGCAGCGGTACGTGGGCCTCTCACTGTTGTGGCCTCTCCTGTCGCGGAGCACAGGCTCTGGACACGCAGGCTCAGCAGCCATGGCTCACGGGCCCAGCCGCTCTGCGTGTGGGATCTTCCCGGACTGGGGCACGAACCCGTGTCCCCTGCATCGGCAGGCGGACTCTCAACCACTGCGCCACCAGGGAAGCCCATGATATATATTTTTAAATCTAGTATTTGGTTTCATCTGGTTTTTGCTAGTTTTGTTTTAATGAGTTGTAACACCTCCCATTTTGCTTACCACTGATATGCAGCAGTTCCATCAATGACTTGTTTCTGATAATCTGATTATTCTGATGTCTCTTTTTTCCACAGGTCAGTAAAACTGCCTATGGAAGATGGGTCATTTTGTAATGAAACAGATGTAGTTTTTCCCCAATCATTGCCCAAAGATCCTATCTATGGACCTGTGCTCCCCGTGTCAGCCATTGCCGGACTAGTGGGTGAAGAGGCAGAAACTTTCAGGGTAATGACCTGGCCCCTCTCCGTGTTTGCCTAATTGCGTTCATGACCATCCCATGAGACATGCAGGATAGAGAGGATCGTCCTGGTTTTTATTTCAGACTAGCCCTGGAGGCCACGAGAGATGAAGGCTCTGGAGTTTTGAGTTTGGGTGACTCGGAACATGATGGCCTTGCTAACTGAAACGGGGGGCCCAGATGTGATTTCAGTTTTGGACATACTGACTTTGGAGTGCTGGGCAGCATCCAGGTGGAGATGCCAGGTGGAAGCTGGCAACTTGGACCTAGTGTCAGGGAGGAGAAGGCAGGGCTGGAGACACAGTGTGTGGTCAGAGTCGTTCCCCCAGAGAGGATGGTGGGAGTGTGGCGGGGTGCAGGGGATAGGGGGTGAGGAAAAGGAGAGAGAAGGTGTCAGGGAAGAGAGCTGGAGAGGAAGGAGTTAGCCAAGAGACAGGAGGAAGAAGAGGAGCCTGAGGAGGGACAGTCACAGAAACAGGAGCAGATCCAGGAGAAAATGAGGCCGTGGAGAACGGTGGAAGAAAGCTTCATAAGGGAGTTTGCCAACAGTTACTCAGTTTTTTTCATTCAACAGATACTTATCAAGCTCCTTGTAGGTAGCAGGCACTGTTTCAGGCAACAGGGTCGTATGGCGACCAACCAGGCATAATAACCCTGCTTCTCAGAGCTTCCGTTCTACCAGGAAGACAAAGCGGCAGCACCACCAACACCAGAACTAAAGAGATACAGCAAATTGTTGCGAAACGTGACAGTTATTACAACAGGATAAATGAGAGGTGGGCGTGGAGGTGAGGGAGAGATTCACATGCTGCTCAAGGAAGCCCTGTGGGGAGATGACTGAAGGACAAGGAGGCGCTCCTCCTACTATAAGCAGGGTAAAGAGTGTTCAGGCAGAGGGAACTGCGCCTGCCAAGGCCCTGGGGGAAGAAAAGAACTCAGTATGTTTGAGGAGCTGAGAAAAGAGCCCTGTGGCTGGAGCAGAGTAAGTGAGGGGGAATGAGGTGCAGTGATGGTCAAGAGCGAGGCAGGGAGCAGAGAGTGACACATGCAGGGCCTTTGGGATGAAGGTAAGAGGCTGGATTCTGCTGAGCCTCTGGAACCTGCGTTATGTGAATGCTTGTGTGAAAGCTCCAAGCCCAGGAGAACAGAAGTAGAGTTTCCCCAGTGTTTCTGAACACTCCAGAGAATTAAGCTATAGATGTTTAAAATAGTTCCATGTGATAATTAGTTTATCAAAAAATCTCTGGCCAGCAAGGGAAAAGGTTGTATGCTCTTAGTATTTCCTCTAAAGGATGACAATTACTCACTTTTCTTAAATTACAGAAAATAACTAATTCCTTTTAATAGTACAGGTCTTACGCTTGGAAATGCAACCACACTTAGCCACAGTGGGGCAGCAAAGTAAAAACAAACACATCAGCCATCAAGGTTTACAACTTGAAACAATGTTTCTATGCTTAGTTTTTGAGGCCAAAGAACCCACATTTTCAACCATCTCAAATTTGTGTGTGTGTGTGTGTGTGTGTGTGTGTGTGTGTGTATGTGCAACAAATTTCTGTGGGAGCCCCCATCATTCACCCTTTGTGCCAACTTGATGGTTCCTACATAAAACATTTAAAATTCAAGCAATTGTTTTTGTTAATTTGAAAAATGCTATGAAATGCCACCTTTAAATAATTAAATGTGGAGTTACCATTTTTTAAAATGCTCATAATAAACAGACATGTTTATTTCCTAGGACTTTTGTAACTCAGTACATTTTAACCTTTTTCTGAAAACAGAAATTTAATATTAAAGTATGACATCTCTAAACCATACAGGGAATATTATTAAAGCCATTTACTTTACATTTAAATTAGAAATCAACTTTCCCAGTATTTACTTCTTTCATCTTATAGACAAATAAGGTGAGAAAAATTGCTAAAACATTGAGTAATGTCTATACAATGAGTGAAAGCATAACTAAACTTAGATCTCAAATGTCTTGATTCTATTTCTTCCTGTGAATGAAATTTCTTGTGACCCAGTACCAATGGCAAAGAAACCAGTAATGACTTGACCTATTTAAGGGTCTTAAAAATTGACGAATGTGGATTTATATAAAATTACAAATGTTAAATACTCCCCTTATTTCTCTTATAGCTAACACTAGAAAGACACATTAAATAGGACCTTAAATAGGCCTGCATCACCTTACACAACTTATTTGGGGCATTAGAAATGGTATCCAGTAGTAGCATGGGGGAAATCAAAGGCAGGTGTTATCTGGGCAGAAATTGGATCCAAGATAGTGAATTTAATCTCAAGGGTCCAGTTTTCTTTTTCCATCTACTTTTTTTTTTTTTTTTTTAAAGCAGAAGTTGCTAAACAGAAATTCCTTTTAAAACTCAAGTATTCTGACACATATTCAGATGCTTACAATTTCTAAAGCAATATTAAGTTGGGCTTGAGTTTTTTATATTTGGTCCTCAAGTGATCAAAATGTTTGATTCCAGAGGACTGAACAAGGAGGTGGTGTTACCAACAAATACTTCTAAACACTATTGGCACCTTTTCTTTTAAAATTATCAAGTTCCAGGATTGAAAATTATTGTTTCTGCTTGCACCACGTAATATTACATTCATTTTTAAATGGCACAGAACATATTTACTGATGAAAGAAAGTAATAGGAAGACAAGCCCAGGTTTATCTTAAAGTAAGAAAAGCCACACACAATACTAGTTTAATATACCAAGGCAAGAAAATTCCAAGTTTTAATTCTCACCTTCTATGGCATACATACAGATTCACTGGTATTGTGAGAACCAGATATGTGTGGTTTTTTCTAAAGATTTTTGAGCCCATTGCCATACGAGGTAAGAGTCTCTCTTTTTCTGATTTATAGTCTAAGGTCATCAGGACAACCCAGGCAACTTTTAAATAATGATGATTAAATAATGGTAGTCAGTGAGTAACTCTTTTCCCTCTGAGTCAAATCTCAATTTCGACACCACAAAAATGTCATTAATCAGCAACAGTTTAATCCTTTTGAGTGGTTTTGTCCCCTTTCTTTTCCTGCCCACTGGGTGGCGAAATTGTTACTCAAGTATTTATTTTCTAACAATCCAAGGCTACGAGGGCATGAAATAGGCCAATCATACAATTAAAGACAATGTATCCTTTTAAAACATTATCATGTAGAGTGCTTCTATGTATGATTTCTGCCTTAGTCATATTTCCAGGTCCATCCCAAATGATAATTCTCTCTCTGTCCACTTCCTTCACTCTACCAAGAAGAACACATTGCTTTCTCATAGATTCTCTTGTAATAGTTAAACACTCTTCTGCTATAGCCTACTATGATTTCTGATTCTGATGTTTGTAGATACTACGTCTTCCCTCGATAGGTGATTATCCTATTGAGAAGAGGGTTCTCTTAGCAGTTGGCACAATACCTGCTATATAATCAACACCCAATAAATGTTTGTGGAAATATCAATTATGCAACAAATTTATATCAGTTGGGAATCCAGCAGAATAGTTACTTTGGCAGTGCTACACCTGCTTTACCCTGAATCTGTAAACCTTTCCTAAATTAAAGAGCTGTATATATTATTCAAATAACTGAGTATTTATTACAACTTGGTGGCTTGCATTAACGAAGAGTTTTGAATGAAAAAATGGCTGTTTATATAGGTTTACAGTATTCCCCAACTAAGAAACCTATTCCACCTTCCCCTGCTTTATTTTTCTCCCACAGCACTTTCAACACATAACATTCCATATATTTAACTTCTTATTTTTACTCTGTTTTCCCTCACCAGGATGTAAGCCCCATGAGGGCAGGTTTGTGTGTGTGTGTGTGTGTGTGTGTGTGTGTGTGTGTGTGTGTGTATTTTCTTCACTGCTACATCCCTGTAATTAGAACAGTGCCTGTTGTGTAGCGTAAGTATTTGTTAGATGAATGAATAAAGGAATGAAACACATACGGAGCTCTCAAGGAATTTAAGAATTCTGTTTATTTGGGCATTAGCTTATTAAAAATGTTTTCTGTCCCAAATAAGGATGTACCACTTTTATAATTAGAAACAAATAAAAATATTATTAAAAAATGTTTTCTGTTCCCATGGCTGTAAGGATGCCTAAAGAAAACAAAGATGTTATGTTGTAGCTAATGCAATTCTAAATAATAGTATAGCATTAAAAAAAGACTAATATAGTATTAAATGTTATATTACAAACAAATACATCTGTAAATAGATAAATAAATAAAGTAAGGTAGTATGTTTGACTTGTTTAAATAGAAAGGAAAGAATGCCATGTTATGTTATGTTATGTTATGTTATGTTATGTTATGCCATGCCATGTTATGGTACCCTGAATTCAGGATCTTAATCAGTGCTGTGGAGGGCACATGCCCAGAATAGCTGCCATGGCTATTTTGACCTCTGGGAAGGAAAGCAGGTGGTCCAGGACTTACAAGGAGGCCTGCTCTGTGTGGACAGAAAGGGGGAGTGACCTCTCCCCTGCTGGACACAGTGTTTAAGGCTGCAGGGGGCAAAACACTGAGATATTATCATCTAAGGCACAGATCAGCAAACTGTCACCTGCTTTTACATGGCTTCAAGCTAAGACTGTTTTTTACTTTTTTTTTTAGTGATCTTGGGGTCTTCTTATTTATTTATTTTTATTTTATTTATTTTTGGCTCTGTTGGGTCTTTGTTTCTGTGCGAGGGCTTTCTCTAGTTGTGGCAAGCGGGGGCCACTCTTCATCGCGGCGCGCAGGCCTCTCACTATCGCGGCCTTTCTTATTGCAGAGCACAGGCTCCAGATGTGCAGGCTCAGTAGTTGTGGCTCACGGGCCTAGTTGCTCCGCGGCATGTGGTATCCTCCCAGACCAGGGCTCAAACCCGTGTCCCCTGCATTAGCAGGCAGACTCTCAACCACTGCGCCACCAGGGAAGCCCCTGTTTTTTACATTTTTAAGTGATTAAAAAAAAAAAAAGGGGGATATGTGACAGAGACTTATGTGGTCTGCAAAGCCTATTCTCTACCTGGTCCTTTACAGGAAAAATTTGCCATAGGCCCTTGGTCCATATTATTTTTAGTTCCCAAAACCAACATTTCTTCTAGGTACGTCCCAAAGATTTTGTGCATTTCTCTCTGAGTTTTCCATGGAATCAAAGTCAAGTAGGATGTTTCATGAACTAGAGAGGCTACCAGAGGCAGACAAAGTGTCCTCTTATTCCCCGTGACAGTTAACCAAGCAGAGGATCTAGGCCAACCTCTCCATAGCCACTCAAGGAAAATCACATTCATGCCCCACTGCAGAACCAGGAGAGGAAAGGTTGACCAAAATCTTCCTCAAATGGGGGCTTCCCTGATGGCGCAGTGGTTGAGAATCTGCCTGCCAATGCAGGGGATACAGGTTCGAGCCCTGGTCTGGGAAGATCCCACATGCCACGGAGCAACTGGGCCCGTGAGCCACAACTACTGAGCCTGCGCGTCTGGAGCCTGTGCTCCGCAACAAGAGAGGCCGCGACAGTGAGAGGCCCGCGCACCGCGATGAAGAGTGGCCCCCACTTGCCACAACTAGAGAAAGCCCTCGCACAGAAACGAAGACCCAACACAGCCAAAAAATAAATTAATTAATTAAAAAAAAAAAATCTTCCTCAAATGGTGTGATTTTAGCTAAACAATGACTTTCTTAGATCCAAGATATCAAAGAGTCCACCAAGAAACAGTGTAGAAGTTATTACTCAAGACTTTTTGTGGGACTTCCCTGGTGGTGCAGTGGTTAAGAATCCGCCTGCCAATGCAGGGGACATGGGTTTGAGCCCTGGCCCAGGAAGATCCCACATGCTGCGGAGCAACTAATCCTGTGCGCCACAACTACTAAGCCAGCGCGCGCAGAGCCCGTGCTCCACAACTAGAGAAGCCACCACATGTTCATCTGTTTTGTCTTGGAAATTGTTTTTGCTGAGTGTTTCTCTGGCTCTTAAGCCATGACTGTTGTCTTAACACAAGGTTTTAAATCTTTCCTTGAAGCCTAAAGACTATCTATCTACTTTGCTTCACCCGACTATGCACTGCTGGACTCCAACAAGTGACCTATATGTTGGCTGTGAAGAGGGTCATCTTTTAATGATTAGTGGAGAAAACTTGAAGGTAACTGTGCTTAATAAGATAGAAGACGGACGACCAAGGGGTAAGAAACTGCTTTGCTTTATCTTCCCAGAAGTGTAGCCATTGGTGATGGTTTTGCACTTGACAATGGATGTTTTGTTCCCTATTTTTCTCTTTCTACAGACATCTTTGATTACTCCTTCTTTATCCTCTAGTTCATTACCGAGTCCTCTGGATGTTTCTTGTAGCTAACTAATGTTTATTGAGTGCTCTATGCTCTAGACTTTCTGCTTTCACTCTATATGTATATGTCACATAATCCTTAAAACAAATTTGTAAGGAAATACATTTTTACCATGATATAGATGAGGAAATGGAGGCATTAAGAGGTTAAGAAACATGCCCAAATTCACATAACTAGTAAATTATGGAGCTGACATGTGAACCCAGACAATGACTTCAGAGTCCAAGTTCGTAGCTACTATGCTATATCCTTTCCCATACATATATGCCTGTTGTGTTTAATCAGCTAATGTGCCTTCCACAATGACCCTTTCTCCACAAGACCTTCTTTTAAGACCAACTGCCATCTTGAAAATTACTTTTTGTTGCTTGGTTAGAATTTCTGAGAGAATCTGACCTATTCTCCTTGGATCTGGTGTCCATTCCTGGTCCCATCAGCTGTGGCCAGAGTTGGGCCTGAGTCAGAGAAGCCAATGTCACCTTGTGGGGGGCTACATGTAGACACTTTGAGAAGGGATTCTCACCAGGGCAAGTTCTCCAACCTGACCAATGCACGCTCCATTCCAATACCTCTTATTATTTCACACCTTGATTTCTGTAGCAACCTTAGGGCTGACTTCATTGATCTTAATCTGCAGCTGACCCAAATCACGCATCTCATCCCTGCCAAACTTGAAGACCATTTTCAACATATAACTCAAGGACTACTTTGCCTTGATTTCAAGCCCTCTCTAATCTGATCTTACCTGCACCATTAATATTATTTTAATAATATTATAAAAATAAAAATATTATTATTTTAATATTATTTCCTGCTACTCCCCAGTATGAGTTTCCTGATCTAGCCAGTCATTTCTTCCCATCATTTTACAGACATACCACCCAGCTCATTCCCTTGCCACCTTACTCTGAATCCTCCAGTTCCCAGCTCAAATACCATGTCCTACAGCAAGTTTTCCCAGCTGCATGTCCCTTATCTGCTCCCTCTCCTGTTCCCTGACTCACTCCACTGAGAAAGTGAAGCCATTAGGTTCAACTTTCCTACCCCAGTCCCCATCTCTCTTCCCTTTACTGTCACCTGTACTCTTCAGGCCCAGTCTACCCTCTGATCTCATGTCCACAATGCCACCCCTCAGCTCTCTAAAAACTAAGCCTCTTTTCTGGCCTATCTTTCCAGTTTCAGCTCTCCCACTTGATCCTTTTAGAAGTTCTCATCATTCCTGTGCTCTCTCTAAATTCTGCCTGCTGGCATTGGTAGTTACCTTTGTCTAGGATGCCCTTCTCTTCCTTGTCTACCTGGCAAAATTATCCATTCTGGAGCCTTCCTCTATCCTCACCCCAACCTACAGGCAAAATCAGGTGCCCCATTTGTGGTTCCATCAGACTCACTTCTTTGTTAGAGCCTCATCCTGTGCTGTTACAATGCCCCATGTGCCTGTCTGTCTTTGCCACTAGTCACCAACTCTTTGAAGTTAGGAACTGTGACTTACTCAAACTTTGGCTCTATAGTTTAATTCCAGAGATTGCTAGGGAGTAAATTGGCACTTCTGTGTGTTTGTAAAGTGAATTACCAAATAATGTTTCGCATTTCCAAATCCCTATCACACTTTTAATGTTTTACACAATTTAGGACTTAGTTGTGTGTAGTCTTTTTTTTTTTGGCCACACTTCGCGGCATGCTGGATCTTAGCTCCCTGACCAGGGATCGAACCTGCGCCCCCTGCAGTGGAAGCGCAGAGTCTTAACCAATAGACCACCAAGGAAGTCCCTGTATGTAGTCTTATATTGTTCACTATTTCCTTTCTGTACACTATTTTTTATTATTTTCATGATATATTATAAATACTTTCAAATAAATATTTATCTAGCTTCTACAATGTGGAGGACACTAAGCAAGGTGCCTCCAAGTTGACATAGGTGGCAAATATATAATCTCATAATCAGCACCTTGAAGGTGCTGATTTATATTTTATTAAAGAGAATAAGACAAGTTGACAAATAATTGCAGCCAGGAAAGTTAAGATGTGAGGAGAACTTCATAAAGTGCTGTGGGATTTCAGATGAGGGAAAACTGCCAAGTTAAGTCATTTTGTAGGTGGCATTTAAAATAGCCCTTAAAGGATGGGTTCACAGACAGAGATGAGGGTAGGTGGAATTTGGGGCAATGGTATCTGCATAAACAAGAAAACATGGGGAAGGCTGAGAAAAAGAAGTGGTCCAGTTTGTCTGGAGCATCGAGTGTTATGCAGGAATAGTGGGGAACAAAGGGACATCTATCCGATACCATATCTGACCTTGAATGTCTGACTAAGGCATTTATACTTAATTCAGCTGACAGTGGACTGACATCAACTCCTGAATGGGGATGTGCCCCAGTTGGAATTGTGCTTGGGCAGATTAATTATCCATAGTTCAGGGAAGCACAATCCTAGAAGCAGGTGGCTATAAGTAGCAGGCACCTAGACTAGGCCAGGAGTCATAGCAACCTGGACTCTGGTGGCAGTTGGATTGGAAAAAAGAGACTGCTGGGGTGAACAGTCTTTGAGGAAAGGACAGTATTTGTCTTAGCATCTGGCAAAATGCCAAGCATGTAGTGTTCAGTAAGTAAAAGTCTGATACATGTCTCTGAGCCTTTGATCTTGTAGTTCTTGTGGTTTATCTACATAAAAGGTAATATGCTTTTTGTTACTTTCCCCAGGACAATATTTTATTAATAACAAAGTTCTTATAGATCACTTTTTCTTTTTACTTTTTTAAGTCCACTGTGTTTTATTTACTGAGGTATAAATTTATGTACCATAAAATGTACAAATCTTAAGTATACAGCTTAATATAATACAGTTTTTGTCTTTTTTCTTTCTGACCCCTTAAAATTTCTGATAATTGCTTTCCTAAAAAAGAAAATATATTAACTATATAATTCCACAATGTTACTTCAATAGATCTGATGATACAGAACATTAAAAGAAAAAAACTTGTGTGATTTACATCAGTAGTCATTGCAAAGCAGCTTTTATTCTTCATTGTTTGAGAAGCATAGCACATATCCTGATAGGAAGTTGATTTGTGGAAAGAAGAATTACAAAGAAATGAATAGTCCTAGGAAAGCAAGTGAGATTAATTACTCTGTACAGCACTTTTAATTACGTGTCACCTGTTTTACCTTGTTTTTCTTTTCCAAAGTTGGAAGAAATCTTGTCAGTCCAGTCACCATGGCATATCAGAAGGGAGGCGTGCTTGCTTCTGGAATTGTAATGTATTTTTTTCTTCAAAATTAATTGCTTTCATGAAAATATACAGACATCTGAAGCTAACACAACGTTGTAAATTAACTATACTTCAATTAAAAAATGGTTAAAAATTTATTTCAAATAGAAAGAAAAGAAAATATGCAATTTCCATTTGCTGCCATTTTCTATGATGAGCCATAATTTGGGATGTCAGGTTCTGTCAGTTTAATTAAAATTCTGTTTGGGGAGATGTTTATTGTAAAACTTTTTATTATGAAGAATTTCAAATATATACAAAATTAGAGATAACAGTATAATAATCTATCATATGTCTATCTTATTGCAAATAAGCAAAAACAGGATTAAAAAATCCAACCCCCCCCCACCCACCCACACAAACACACGCACGAAGGAGTCAAGTCTTAGAGAGTTCACCAGCCAGTAAGTGGAGAAGCTGGGACTTGAACCCAGGTGTGGCAAACTCCAAAGTTCTTGCTCTCATTTATTAGGGCACATAGCCTCAGTAAGTATGAAAAGAGGAGAGATCAAGTTACATTTCCATGTGGTTGTAATCAATGCTAAGGTTTGGAGCCGACCTACACTAAAATCTCAGGTCTACTGGTAGCCATCCCAGAACACTGTTAGCTTTGTGTCTTGTTTTGCCACAGATCACATCTCCAGGAACCTGAGGGCAGCTAGGCAATGATGTCAGAATGAGAGATGTAGCTCCACCAACAAGAAACAATCTGGAGCTCATTAACCTACATGTAGCTTGTAATCTCCTCTCCCCAACCTTGCAATGGACTACTTCCTCCTACATTTAGTCTGCATTTGTCCTTCTCAAGGCCACCCTTGGTGTGTTTTTTTAACCTGGTTTAAAGGAGAGATTGGAGCATCTGCTCTGGTGAGGGATGGAGAAGGATGATGGGCATGGAGAAAGCACCTTGCATATTTCTCCCCCCAGGTCTCAAGTCTGAACCCAGCCGTTTTTCTTGAGAGTAGTTAAATTAACCTAAAGCTGTTTACAACTAACTGATCAACATTTAACCAACCCTTTTTTACTGGATACTTGCCCGGTTTCTAGCACTGTGTGAAAAACTAGAAAAGAAAATACAAAGGAAATAAACAGCACCCTCCCTACCTTTGAGTCATTCAGAGATTTAGGAAATGCACATAATGATGATTATACATACATTAAGGCTAAGGTCTTTGAAGTAAGGAGACTTCTGGATACCAGCCACACGATAAACTCTGCCTCATCTGCCCCACCTCCTATATAATGAAGAATGTGGTAAGAAGATAAATGCTAAAGCAGTTCAAAGAAAGGAGAGATCAGTAAAATTTTAGGTAATTGAAAAATGTGTCACAAAAGAGATAAAATTGAAAATTGACCAGGAAACATGGTTAAAAGTTGGCTAAATAAAGGTAAGAAGCCACGGCATTCTAGATAATGTAAACATAGATGATGATTCCAAAAATGAATAGTAGATGGTAATCAATAATTCTTAGCTTGTTTGATGAGGAAAGTATATTGAATACTATGCATTGATCAAGACTAATTTTCTTCATTTATCTCATCGTTTTTGGTCTCTAGGATGGCTTTGTGTATTCTTTTCTTATTAAAGATACAAATTACAAAGTAGAGGATTTTCTTGAGGTTGAAGGGCCTGTGGAACATTTGATGTTTTCTCCCAGTTACAGAATGTTGCTGATTCAGACAGACAAGGTATGCTAGATGGTGGTTTCTTGACATGAAATTTCAGATATTATTATTATCATCATTGCATGACAGGAATGAAGGGCAGAGTGTGTTGCATAATGATACACTACTAGTCAGGACTCTTTAGCTTGCAAATGAAAAAATACCCAATTTAAAAGACCTAAATAACAGAGGGATGTTTGTTTGTTTGTTTTTGTGTGTATAACTGAAAGCAAGCAAGGAATTGGTATAAATCCAGGAGCTCCCATGAGGCTGCATGCCTTGTTTTTCTGCCATATCTTGGCTCTGTTTCCTCTCTGCTTCCTCCTTTTCTATGCAGACTCGCCCCTGTGGTGTCAAGAGAGCCTTCTGCAACTCCAATTTTGTATTTTTATCCTCTTGGTGACCCTGGTAGAAAGATACCAGTTGGAAAAAAATGTCCTGGAATCTAGACTCATTGTACTAACTTGGGTCACCTCTCTACCCCTGGGTCAAGTACTATGTCCAGAGGGATTCTAAACTCTCATTGACCAGGCCTAAGTCACATGTCTACCCTTGGACCCTGGGTAGAGTCAATCCACCCAAACATGAACTGAGACTGGGGTCATGGATGGTTCTCTAAGGAAAACACAGGTTCTGTAAGAGAAGAAGGGAGGGAAATAAATACAGGGTAAAATCAAATGCCCACCTGAATTATACTGTTGGGAAGACTCCTAGGTCAGGATATATTAGTTTATATTGTTAGGCAATGATTTTAGATGAATTACAAGTAAGGTTCAATGATTTTCTGCCTAAAATAAATTTAAATTTAAATATGGAAAGACTTAGGTTTCTGTAATTACCAGAAGTTAAACTGTGCTAATGATGTTTTAATAAATGACAAATTTGAAATATCTATGGAGAACAGGAAACAATAAAAAAGTAACATAACAGAAGGGAGAAAGATATAAATAGAAGTTCTAAAAAAGAAAAATATACTAACAAAGAAAAAATTAAATGAATATGTCTGACAGAAGACTGGAGAATCAATGAACTGGAAGATAGATCAGAAGGAGTTGTCCAGAATGAACCCAAGTGACAAAAGTATGGGAAATACAGAAGGGAGGGTAAGAGAAATGAATGATACAGTGAAAAGGTCTAACATGTTTTTGATTGGAATCCCAAAGAGGAGAGAGAGTGAGACAGACGTAATATTTAAAGAGATATTTTCCAGAACTGATTAAAGACATGAATTTACAGCTTCAAGAGGCCCAGTGAATCCCAAGCAGGAAAAATATACACACTTAGACTTAACAAAGTGAAATTTTTGAAAACCAAAGACAAAGAGAAAATCTTAAAAGCAGTCAGAGAAAAAAAAAGATTATTTCAAAGGACTTTCAGTTACACTAACAGCTGACTACTCTGGCAATAATGTAAGTAAGAAAGAGTGGAATGAGATCTTCCATCTAGTGCAGGGGTCAGGAAACTGTAGACCCATGGGCCAAAAGCAGCCTGCTGCTTGTTTTTGTAAATAAAGTTTTACTGGAAGACAGTCAGACACACTTGTTTATGTATTGTCTATGGCTGCTTTCACACTACAATGGTAGAATTAAGTAGTTGTGAGAGACCACATGGCCTGCAAAGCCTAGTATATTTACTAGCTGTCCTTTTATAGAAAGTTTGCTGACCCCTGATTTAGTGAAATAAGGTTACTACCACCCAGAATTCTATACTCAGGGAAAATACTTTTCAGTACAGGGGTAAAAAAAGACTTTCTAGACACTCCAGAATTGAGAGTTTGTTAGCACATCATCACTAGAGAAAATTCTAAAGAATGTACTTCAGGCAGAAGGAAAATGACCCCAGGTGGAAGGACTGTGATGCAAAAAGAATGAAGAGCAGTAGTAAATGTGTAGAGAAATGTAAGTGAACACTGACTGTATAAAACAGCACAAATAATTCAAAGTTGGGTTTAAAAATAACATTGAATTAAAATTCCATACAACAGTAATGTAAGTTGGAGGGAAAGGAGTAAACGGAATAATGTATTTCAAGTTTATTTTATTTCCTGGGAAGAGAGTAAATATTTTAAGTAACTTCTGATATTTATAAGCTAAGTATGCATGTTCTGACTGCTAAGGTAACCATAAAAGAACTGAAACATCAGATGAAATTTCCACATCATAGAGGGGGGAAGTGAAATGTTAGAAAAAAACAACCCGAAACAAGGTAAGAAAAGAGAGAAAAAGAAACACAAAACAAGTGAGAAAATAGAAAGCATAAATTGAAATGTAATGTTTAATCTCAGATATACTAGTAATTACAATTAAAGCGAAACAGAATAGTTGGTCTAGTTAAAAGGCAAAGATTACCATATTTGATTAAAAAAGAATCCAGGGTTTCCCTGGTGGTGCAGTGGTTGGGAGTCCACCTGCCGATGCAGGGGATGCGGGTTCGTGCCCTGGTCCGGGAGGATCCCACATGCCGTGGAGCAGCTGGGCCCGTGAGCCATGGCCGCTGAGCCTGCGCGTCCAGAGCCTGTGCTCCGCAACGGGAGAGGCCACAACAGTGAGAGGCCCGCATAACGCAAAAAAAAAAAAAAAAAGAATCCAAACCTAACTGCACTGTTTTCAAGTGACATATCTAAAGCATAAGATTGAAAGTAAATTTTAAAAAATACAGTAACATTAAAAATAAATTGAAAGTAAATTTAGAAAATGAGAAAAGATATATCATGCAAACATTAACCAAAAGAAAGCCTTTGGAGATATATTAATATTAGGCAAAAAAGACTTATAGGCAAAATTCATTACTAAGAATAAATGGGCTTATTTTAGAATAGTAAGAGGTTAAATTCACTAGGAATACATAAACTTTTAAAATATATATGTACCAAATAAAATAGCCTCAAAATATATAAAGCAAAACATGACAAAATGACAAGGAAAAACAAAATTATGATCTCAATAGGAGATTTTAATATACTTTTCTCAGTACATGATAGAATAGACTATGTGTACTCAACATAGCAGCCAAAGTGAGCAAAGCATCTCTCTCTACTACTCAGAGCCCTCCAGTGATTCCCCATGTTATTCTGAGTAAAAGCCAAAATCTTCACTATGCTTTACAAGGCCCTTCATGATGTGGACTCCACTCCCCACACTGGCCTTATCTCCCACGACTCTTCTTCTTATTCACCCTGCTTCAGTCATGCTGGTCATCATGCAGCTTGCTTATACGCACCAGGCATGCTCCTCCCTCAGAGTGTTTGCACTGGCTGTTCCTTCTGTCTGGAATGCGTTTCCCACAGAATCCACATGAATCCCTCCCTCATTTCCTTCAAGTCTTTTCTCTAAACACACCTTCTCTGTAAAGCCTTTCTTGGACACTCAGTTTAGAATTTCTCCCTCTTATTTTGCCATGTCATATCCTCTTGACACTTCCCATTCCCTTTCCCTGCTTTATTTTTTTCTTCTTATAATTATTGCTCTTTAACTTACAATATATATTATTTAGATATCTTATTCATTGGCCAAAGTCCCCAGTAGAATGTAAGCTCCATAAGGGCAGGGAACTTTTGTCTGTTTTGTCCTCTGATGCAGCCCCAGCATCCAGAGCTGTGTCTGGCACAGTGTATCCACTCAATATTTGTTGAAGGAATTAATGAAAGGTAAATGAATAAAATCAGTAAATACCTACCAAATTTCAGACTTTACAGAGTTGTATTTTTTAGATAAACAGGAACGAAAATATTCATGTTTAACCTAAGTAAACTTGAAGAACTTGTGATCAGTTGAAAGCAGACTTCTTATTGCTAATTAAATAAACATACTGTATTACAGTTACTTGGCAGGGATGCATAATGTACAGGATAGATTTTTTGGAGAGGTGAATTTGGAACCTGAGAATGATAAACATGTCATAAGTAACAGCTTCAGCCACACCTCTACAATTTTCACAAATGTACATTTAAAAGTTTTTGTTAGTGCCCACCATGGTCTAGTATGTGATAGAAGTTAGTTCATCTTAACAACTTTTCTGGTTTTCTACATTTTCCAAATTTTCTGCATAAATAGACATTATTTTTAAAGTCAGGAAAAAGTGCTTTGATATGTATTGTAATCTTAAAAAAATGCTTGGAAATGGAGAAAAGAAGAAAGTCCTATTTATTGATTACTTTAATTGAGGAATGAATGAATGAATCAATAAACATTTATATTTTAAGCTCCTCAAGGTCAGGGCCTTACTGAGTTTATCTCTACTTTCCCACTACCTTTTCTCACACCGTGCCTTGTTCACAGTAAGCATTTAATAACTATTTGTTGAACTGAACACACAATTGCATTATTTTTTTCTTTTTTGGTCTATTTACAGGGATCTATTTATATTTACACTTTTGATAAGGAGCCAACCTTTGAAAAACTCCTAGAGGCTTGTGATGGGAAATTTCAGGCAACAGACTTTATCACACCTGGAAATGAATACTGCATGGTAAGGAATATTGTATTGTTTCACAGTAGGATTTAAGGGTAAGATTTTGGAAGTTCATGTGCAACCTGTTGTGAATCCCTGCATTGGGATTGGGAGCATGAAGTCTTAACCACTGGACCACCAGGGAAGTCCCCCAAGGTTACTCTTGAAGATGTGGTAGAAATGCCAACCACTTCCATCATCAAGTCTACTCCCCAGTTAGAATGACATCATCATATTGTGACTTCATAATATTAAGTCTCTGAACATGACCAAAGAAATTAAAATCTTAGGAGCCATCCTGTTTGTTTGTTTGTTTTTATTTTTTAAACTTTTTGTTTTATACTAGAGTATAGTTAACAATGTTGTGATAGTTTCAGGTGTACAGTAAAGTGATTCAGTTATACATATACATGTATCTATTCTTTTTCAAATTCTTTTCCCACTTAGGTTGCTACATGATATTGAGCAGAGTTCCCTGTAGGAGCCATCCTGTTTGTATTCACCATCTAAGCTTTCCAAGCCAGATCGTTAAACACATTCATTGCTAATGAGTTGTCAACACTTATTAAACTATTAGTGTTTACCCTCTCAGAGTGATGCAGCCCAATCTGAAAATGAAATAGTTGCCATGCACAAAACATGTATTCAGTCTACTTAGAAAAGAAAAATAAAACCTTCCCTCTACATGCAGAAAAGAAAATTTTTTTCTGGTGTTTAACTGCTTTTAGTTGATCTCAAGAGACATATTTCACTTTTCATATGATTCATCAACAAATCCATTAAGATTTTGGGAGTTCTAGCAAATAAAAAAATACATAGACTATGGAATAGGTAACACTTAAGGTTTCTTCCAATCTTCAGATTCTGATTATGTGATTTTTCTTCCAGATGTTCTCTGATAAGAATTATGTCTGTTTTTAGGGTTGTTTCAACTCAATAAAAAAGTTTAATACAAGATTTTCATGTTTAGGATTTAGGTACTTGATCCATAGTATTACCCACTCCCTAGTATTCAAGAAACAGAATTTAAATTGTATCACATTGCAGTTACTTTAAGCTGCTTTCAGTCTTGATCCTGTGAAAGAGTAAAAATTATCTGTAAAAATGAATATGAACTTTGGGTTTCCAGTCCAGCATGTAAAGAACCTCACAACAAGAAAAAGCTGAATTGGGCTTCCCTGGTGGTGCAGTGGTTAAGAATCCACCTGCCAATGCAGGGGATACGGGTTCAAGCCCTGGTCCGGGAAGACCCCACATGCCGCGGAGCAGATAAGCCCGTGCACCACAGCTACTGAGCCTGCACTCTAGAGCCCACGAGCCACAACTACTGAACCCCGTGCGCCTAGAGCCCATGCTCCACAACAAGAGAAGCCCGCACACCACAAAGAAGAGTAGCCCCCACTTGCTGCAACTAGGGAAAGCCCATGCAAAGCAACAAAGACCCAATGCAGCCAAAAATAAATAAATTAATTAATTAATATATCTTAAAAAGAAAAAAGCTGAATAAATTTAAAATCAACAATTCCTCTTAGACCCATCAGAGAATTGAGGTCATAGGGAAAACCACTCCCCCCCAAAATTATGAAGACAGACAGGCAGATGCAAAGAATTACAGCTTACTGGAGCAGATGCCCAGAAGTAGAAACCACCACTGGAGCCAGTACCCAGGGGGATTACAACTGGAGAAACTGCACATCTCAGACCAAAACAAGGACACCAGAGGAAATTTTAGTTTCTGACACATTCAGCTACAGCAAACAGTAAACACAGTCTAACTCCTAGCCAGATAAACATAAAACCTCACACTACAGCCTATTTAATTCATATTCTTTTACCCAGTACATCATGTCCAGCTTTGAACAAAAATTATAAGGCATAGTAAAAGACAACAGAAGAGACAGAGCAAGCATCAGAACTAGACTCAGATATGACAGACATGTTGTAATTACCAGGCCAGAAATTTAAAACAAACTATGATTAATATACTAGGGATTCTTATGGAAACAGTGGACAACATGAAAGAATGACTGGATAATATGAGCAGAGATATGGAAACTCTAAGAAAGAAAAAAAGAAATATTAGAAATAAAAAGCAGTGTAACACAAATGAAGAATGCCTTTGGTGGGCTCATCAATAGACTGAATATTGCAAAGGAAAGAATCAATAAGCTTAAAGAAATGTCAGTAGAACCTTCAACACTGAAATGCAAAGAGAAAAAAGAATGAAAAAGAACAGAATATCCAAGAACATGGGACAATTATAAATGGTATAACATACACATAATAGGAATACCAGAAGGAGAGGAAAGGAAGGAAGGAACAGAGGAAATGTTTCAAGTAATAATAGCTGAGAATTTTTCAAAATTAATGACAGATCCAGGAAGCTCAGAGAACACTAGTGGGATAAATACCAAAAAATCTACACCAAAGCTTGTTATATTCAAATGATAGAAAATCAAAAACAAAGTAAAAATTTTGAAAAAAATCCAAAGGGAAAAAAAACCTTACCCTTGAAGAAACAAAGATAAGAATCACAGTGGTCTGCTCTTCAGAAATCATGTAAGCAAAAGTAGAGTGAATATCTAAAGTATTGAAAGAAAAAAAAAACCCAAGGATTCTATACCCAGCAAAATTATCCTTCAAAAGTGAAGGAAAAAATATTTTCTCAGACAAATAAAAATTGACGGAATTTGTCACTAGCAGAACTGCCTTGCAAGGAATGTTAAGAGAAATTTTTCAGAGAGGCAGACCAGTAGGCAGATCGAAATCATAGGTGAATTGAACAATACCATCAATCAACTGGATCTAATTGACATCTATAGACTACCTCATCAAATGATAGCATAATATACATTCTTCTCAAGCTCACATGAATTATCCACCAAGATAGATCACATTCTTGGTCATAAAACATACCTTAACCATTTAAAAGAAATACGTTCTCAGGCTACATGGAATTAAATTAGAAGTAAATAACAGAAAGGTAGCTGGAAACTCCCCCCACCCCAAAATAATTGGAGAGTAAACAACACACTTCTAATAACACATGGCTCAAAGAAGTCTTAAGAGTAATTAAAAATTCAAACTAAATGAAAATGAATATACTACATATCAAGATTTATGGAATTTTGCAGTGAATACAGGGCTTAGAGGGAAATTTATAGCATTCAATGCATATATTAGAAAAGGAGAATGTTTAAGATCAATAATCTAAGCCCCCACTTTAGGAAATAGAAAAAAAAAACAAAATTAAATCCAAAGTAAGCAGAAGAAAAGAAATAATAAAAATGAGAGCAGAATGCAATGAAACTAAAAATAGGAAATCAGTAGAGAAAATCTAAGAAACCAAGAGCTGGTTCTTTAAAAAGATCAATAAAATTGATAAATTTCTAGCCAAGTTAATGAGGCAGTGGGGAGAGGAGGGAGAGAGAGAGAGAGGAGATACAAATTACTAAAATCAGAAATGAAAATTAAAGAGGGGTCATTACTACTGACCCCAGGGACATTAAGAGGATAATAAAAGAGTACAGTCATCCTTCAGTATCCATGGGGGATTGGTTAGAGGACTCCCCGTGGATACCAAAATCCACGAATGGTCAAGTCCTTTATATAAAATGGCATAGTACAGTCAGCTCTCCATATCTGCAGATGCAGAACCCACAGATACAGAGGGCCAACCATATTATGAACAACTCTATGCCTACAAATTTGATAATTTAGATGAAATGGACCAATTCTTTGAAAGATATAATCTACCAAAACTCATACAAGGAGAAATAAATAATCTGAGCCTATATCTATTAAATAAATTGAATAAATAATTAATAATAACATTACAAAACAAAACCTCTCAGCAAACAACAAATAGTGGGTAACTTCTTCAGTCTGGTAAAGGACATCTTTAAAAAAGAAAACCTTAATGAAATCAACTGGAAGTCCTAAATGCAATAAAACAAAAAAAGGGGGGGGGGCGTGGGGAATAAAAGGTATTAAGATTGAGAGGGAAAAAATAAAACTTTGTTCTTAGATGCCCTCATTGTCTATGTAGAAAATCCCAGAGAATCAATAAAAAATCCTTCTGGAGCTAAGTGATTATAACAAGGTTGCAGCGTGCAAGTTTAATATACAAAAGTCAATTGCTTTCTTATACAAGCAGTGAAGAATTGGAATTTGAAATTTAAAACACAATACCGTTTACGTTAGCACTGAAAAAGTAAAATAGGAATAAATCTAACAAAATATGTACAAGATATAATGAGAAAAGCTATAAAACTCTGATGAAAGAAATCAAACAAGATCTAAATAAATGCATAAATAATTTCATGTACATGGGTAAGAAGACTCAGTATTATTAAGATGTCGATTCTTTCTAACTTGGCTTATAGATTCAATGCAATTCCGATCAACATCCCAGTAAATTATTTTGTGGATATCAAGAAACTGATTCTAGAACTTACTGATTCTAGAACTGATTCTAGAATTGGGTAGGACTAACATTACCCAATTTCAATATCTACTATAAAGCTACAGTAATCAAGACAGTATGGTATTCATGAGAGAATAGACAGATAAATGGAACAGTGTCTAGAAATATAGTCAACTGACCTTTCACAAATATGCAAAAGCAATTTAATTGAGAAAGCACAGTTTTTTTCAACAAATGGTGCAGGAGGAAATGGACATTCACATGCCAAAAAAGAAAAAAATCTAGTCACAGATCTTACACCCTTCACAAAAAATTAACTCAAAATGGATTGTAGACCTAAATGTAAAATACAAATCTATAAAACTCCTAGGAGATAAAGAAAAATCTAAGTGACCTTGGGTTTGGTAATGACTTTCTAGACACAACACCAAAAATGCAATCCATGAAAGAAAAAATTGATAAGCTGGACTTCATCAAAATTAAAGACTTCTGCTCTGCAAAAGACACTGTTAAGAGAAAGAAAAGACAAAGCACAGGCTGGAAGAAAAATCTTTGCAAAGCATATATCTGATAAAATACTGGTATCCAGAATATACAAAGAACTATTAAAACTCAACAATAAGAAAATAAACAACCCCATTGAAAAATGGGAAAAGAAACTGAATAAATACCTTAACACAGAAGATATACAGGTGGCAAATAATGATGAAAAGATGTTCAACATTTTTCGTCATTAGAGAATTGCAAATTAAAACAATGCTACACACCTATTAGAATGTCTAAAATCCAAAACACTGACAATACAAAGTGCTAGTGAGGATATGGAGCAACAGAAACCCTCATTCACTACTGAGGCAAAATGGTACAGCCACTTTGGAAGACAGTTGGCAGCTTCTACAAAATTAAACATACTCTTACCATATGATTCAGCAATTGGGCTTCTTAGTGTTTACCCACATTAGTTGAAATCTTATGCCCACACTAAAATCTGCATGTGAATGCTTATAGCATCTTTATTCATAATTGCCAAAACTTGGAAGCAATCAAGATGTCCTTCAATAAGAGAATGAATAAACAAACTGTGGTACATCCATACAATGGAATACTATTCAGTACTAAAAAGAAATGAGCTATAAAGCCATGAAAAGACATAGAGAAACCTTAACTGCATATTGCTATGTGAAAGAAGGCAATCTGAGAAAGCTGCATGGTTCCCTCTGTAAGACATTCTGGACAAGGCACAATTGTGGAGACACTAAAAACAATCAGTGGTTGCCAGAGGTTCAGTGGGGAGGGAGGGAGGGATGAAGAGGTGAAGCATAGAGGATTTTTAGGGCAGTGAAACTATTCTGTACGATACTGTGATGGTGGTTACATGACATCGTACGTTTGTCAAAACCCATAGAATGTATAAAACAAAGAGTAAACCCTAATGTAAACTATGGCTTTAGTCCATAACACTGTATCAATATTGGCTCATCAATTCTAACAAATATACCACAACAGTGCAAGTTGTTAGTAACAGGGAAAATTGTATGGATATTGGGAAGGGCAGGGAGGAAAGTGCAACTCTCTACTTTCTGCTCAAATTTTCTGTAATCCTAAAACTGCTCTTTAAAGCAAAGTCTATTAATTTTTTAAAATACCAATTGTGATTTTCTATTTCTAGGCTTATTCACTAGGAAATTCATTGAATTTCCAAGTAACTTATTTCAATTATGTTACACAGAAAAAAAGAACTTTATTTCACTTTTCTAATCCTAATTAGTTATTATGTGTTACTTAAATTACATTAAAGGTAATAGTTAATATTTGTTCAAATCAGAAGTATTGACGTTGAAATTGTAATTTTAATCCACATAAATAAAATGAAATTTTATACTAAATCATCAGATTGACATACTAGAAAGGAATTTAGAACATACTCCCATAGCAAAGTCTTGTTTTCCATTTGAGTTTTCTTTTTCTTTCTTTTACAGACTCTCACACAGTCAGGAGAAGTTTGTGTTTGGGGTATAGAGGATGGTGATTGTGTCAGCAGGATTTATCTGAATATCCCAGTAAGTGTGCCTTATAAATGAATTTAAAAATATATATATTGAATTCTACTCCAACCTACTTTTTCATATTCACATGTCAATAGTCTGTGGAAATACTCATTACAGAGGCCTTATTGCATTTTTACCTTATATATTAGAGTAATTCTTGTGTATAAAGTATATACCACAGCCCAGAGGGTGGAACATAAGGTACTCTATTGGTGTATGGTAAAGAACAAGATTTTCTGTGGTGGTAGTTATTCCTGAAACCCTAATGGTTTATATCTCACTCAGGCTGTAAGTTCATTGTGGATTGACAGGTTCTCTGCTCCACATGGCCTTTCAGGGAACAAAGTCGACAGATGCTCCACCAGCTAATAGCTCCTCAGTGCCATGGTATGGGAAGAGTGCTGGAAGGTCTTGAATTAGCAATTAAGTGCTTTTACTAAAAAATGATACATCTTCTTGGCCATAACTAGATAAATGACCCCATCTAGCCTCAAGAGGATTGGTTAGAAATGAAAGAAAGGGACTTCCCTGGTGGCGCAGTGGATAAGAATCCGCCTGCCAATGCAGGGGAACATGGTTTCAAACCCTAGTCTGGGAAGATCCCACATGCTGCGGAGCAACTAAGCCCATGTGCCACAACTGCTGAGCCAGCTCTCTAGAGCCCGCGAGCCACAACTACTGAGCCTGTGTGCCACAACTACTGGAGCCCGCGTGCCACAACTACTGAAGCCCGCGTGCCTAGAGCCCATGCTCCACAACAAGAGAAGCCACCACAATGAGAAGCTCGCACACCGCAATGAACAGTAGCCCCGCTCGCCGAAACTAGAGAAAGCCCACGTGCAGCAACAAAGACCCAGTGCAGCCAAAAATACATAAATTAAAAGAAACAAATGAAAGAAAAGTACCACTCTAACCAACTTGAGCCAAAAATTAAAAAGTGGGGGTTATTGATTCAATCAACTATAGAGTTTGTCTGGGCTCAGCTGTGGCTTGATCTAGCAACTCAAATAATATTACCAAGGATCTTGTTTTCCTCTCTGTCTGTATACTACGTCCTTAGTTTCATCTTAGGCTTCATTTAGTGGTACCCAAATGCCACAGGTACCAACGTCACATCAGATCATCAGGGAAGAAAGCCTCCTACAGTGGGAGGAGGAAGAGAAAAGGTTTCTCCTTTTCAGAAGGCTTAGTAAATACCTCCTAATGTCTTAATAATAACCCTGAACTAATCACTGTAGACAGGGGGATGAGAAATGCTAACTGGCTTAAAATCAGCCATGGAAATGGGCGTCAGATCTGTTCCACTCAGCCCTGAAAATAGGGGAGAGATGGTTCCTCAATGGATATTCAAGAAATTTTCCAGAAGGAAGGTGTATTGATGTTGGGTGGCAAACCATAATTCCTTACCTAAACCTAACCCTAGCCTACCATAAGGTGATACCATTCTTTCCACCATGTTCATTTTACATAAAATAATATTTTAAAAAATATAAAAAGACCAAGAAACAGTGGTAATGCTATTTTTTCTTAAATTATCATTTTCTGTATTACACAGTTCTAGATGAGATATGGATCTTGGTAGTAGGAAGAAAAGTTACAATCCTTCTCTGTTATAAATTAAAATCTCAGTTATAATACAAGATGAAGCATCATACTTCACATAAGAGGATTACAAGATGCAAAAGGATGCAAGAGGATTACAAGATGCATACAATTCAATGAGATAAAAAACTCATCCTAAAAAGTAAAGATAAAAATTCTTACCTGAAAGAATATGTGTAGATTCCATAATCTATGTGACAAGGTTTATATGTATTCATTTCTGTTAGAATTACTAGAACTAGAAAAATCTTAAAGCTCATTTGATCACACCTTTTACAGATGAGAGACATAGAGATGTTTAACAGCCCACCCAAGGGTCTGTATAATCAGGACTTACCTTGCACTTCCTGGCTAAGGAGGGATATAGGTACCACCAAAAGGCCCTCTTTCTGCTTCAGATATCTTCCCTTCCTCTGATCAGAGGGGAGAGATTCGGACGACTGTCACAGTTAATTAGACAACCCTTCATTGAGCTCCAAACCAGGCATTGTACACTCATGTAGTTCAGCTCTTATTGGGGAGAGTCAGTGGTTTCTCCTTACTGGAGGATACTGCTGCCCCATGGGGAAATGATAAGTGGATTGACCCAGCAGTGCTGAGGCCAGATCTCCCTGCCTGTGCTGGGGACTGTGTTCCCCATGAACATTTTAGGCAGTGGTCCTTAGAGAACTCTGCTCAGCATCATGATGGCAGGATGCCTGAACACTACTAGCTTCCCCTGATGGTGCTGCTAGGGTAACTAAGACCCCTCCAAATATTGCTGTACGTATTTAGCCTAGTCCACAATAGCCCTGGAATGGAGGGTAATTTCAACTGATTATTTTGAGGAAACACAGACACACAGACACATACACACACACACACTGAGATCTCCCATAAAGGCTTTTAGCAAAAAAAAACAAACCCTCACCACTTCGTTTCCAGTTTCATACTGAGATAACACTAAAGATTCAAACTGGTTAAGGCTTGGAAAATTCACTTTAAAAAACAAAATGAAAACCTGCTCAATGGGGAAACTGTGCATTCTAATGGGGCAGGACACCTGAGTTTTCCAGCTATGGGATCCTGGGGCAAATTGCTACATTTTTCTTTGCCTCCGTTTTCTAGTCTGCAAAACAATGATCTCTTTAAGATCTTTTCTATTTCTAACATTCCATTATTTTATTCAAAACAAACTACAAAATGTAATTATGTTACCACCCCTTTCGAGTTGGGCTCCAGTAGGGGTCCTCTTCTCTGGTGTTGCCCGTGCCAATCGATTGAGACTGAGTTTGGTTCAGAAACAAAGGAAAGTTTTATTCTTTGATCAGAGAACGGAGAAGTGGGAGCTCTCGCTCTAGAGCACAGGTTTTTGGGACGGGGGATGGGTGGGGATGCTCTATATGGTTCTCCTCATTGCGGGGACGGGGTGGGGGGGTTGGAGCTCTCGCGGGGCTAGTGGAGCTGTGCTGCTTTGGTTTCACATCCAAGCTCTGGGTGCAGTGTCTCTGCGCACTGCCTGCCACTGCCGCCATCTTGAATTGCGGTGTCATTGGCAGCGCTTCTCCACACGGCCACGGAGTCGAGGTGTCACTTTCCTGGTCTGAAGTGCTAGGTGCAAGACTGCAGCACACAGCACCCTATGAGCAAGCGAAACTAGATGAAGCACAAAAGAGGAGGTTAGACCTTATCACCTAGATTCCATCTTATTTTTCCCGGGAAACCCAGTGGGCTTTGTCAGTGACAACTCTAGAGGAATGAGTCTGATTCCTTAAGTATCATGACAAAAAATTTATTCTCTTAGACATCATCTTCTGTAAATGATCGCGACATAAGCAGGAATCTGTGATGCATTTCTTTGGTGACAGGTCACATGGTCCAGTGGTATATTGGGTTGGCCAAAAAGTTCTGTAACATCTTATGGAAAAACCCAAACGAACTTTTTGGCCAACTCAATAGTTATTTTCTTAAGTCTTCCTCAGTTATGCCAGCATCTCAGGATCTACCATTATCCAGCAGTTGAATGCTGATTTTTAAAAATCGCTAACATTCTATAAAGATGTCCAAAAGATGCTAGGGATATATTTTAAATTTCTTATTTTATTTTTCATTATTATCAGGTATAATAATTTTGCAATCATTTAAGGATAAAAATGAAGCCATGGTTTAAAGTTCAAGCAATTTCCTTATATTTTTATCATTCTAATTTTAGGATAAAAGAGGATGATGTACAGATTGCTGTGACTTCTTATGCTATTGATTAGCTGAAGAATGTTGAGTGTATAATTTGTAATACCACACAACACTTGTCACTCTTCTTGTTCTGCAGCCTTTTCAAATAAACTGTAGAATTCTTATGTGAGGGAGAGCAGGTTTCATTTTCTGGCACAGTGAAGTTGAGCAACTGGGGAGTTATTTTATTTTATTTTATATTGAAGTGTAATTGATTTACAATACTGTGTTATTTTCAGGTGTACAGCATAGTGATTCAGTATTTTTGCAGGTTATACTCCATTATAGGTTATTACAAGATAGCAGGTATAATTCCCTGTGCTCTACAGTATACCCTTGTTGCTTATCTGTTTTATGTATAGTAGTTTGTGTCTGCTAATCCCATACCCCTAATTTGTCCTTCCCTCCTTGTCTCTTCCCTCTGGTAACCACAAGTTTGTTTTCCATATCTGTGAGTCTGTTTCTGTATGGCGTTTATTTTAAACAGGCAACAGTTCTGGCTTGCTCTCCCTCCTCCCTCTCTGCAGCCGTGGGGACCAAGGGTGGCTTTGTCCACTTCCTCGACATCCAGGACGTTGAATCCCCTCACTCAGTTCATAAGGCCTATCTCTCTGAATCGCCCGTGCAGCACCTCCTGTAAGTAATGTCTGCTTCTGGCAGCAACTTTGTCAGACCTGTCTGTTGAGAATTCCAGTGAAGCCCTAATTTCTTTTAATTTTAAATTTTACATGTATTGTTTTGAAAATTAATATATTGACTCGGTTCTACCTTCAAGAAGTACAGAGCAGTGTATGGTGCAGTTTCCCACGCTTGTCCCTGAATACCCAGTTCTCCTCGCTGGAGGCATCCTGTTACCAATTTCTCATGTCTTTTTTCTGGATATATTTTATTCACAAACAAGCAAAAAAGATAAGTACTTCCTTTTAATTATATGAATACATATCAAGCACTTAGAGTGTGCCAAGCACTTCTGTTGTATTAACTTCATGAGATAGATATTCTTATTGTGTCCATTTTAGAGATAAGGAAGATGATGCACAAAGAATTTAAATAATAATTAATATTACACGCATAGTAAATGGCGAGTTTTAGGATTTGAACCGAGGCAATTGGGCTCCAGAGTCATTGCCTTGGCTCTTACAGGACAGCAAACCATATACAATGTTCTGCACCTCAATTTTTTTTTTCCACTTAATGACATGTCTTAGAGAAAGTCTTCTATCCACACATGAAGACCTTCCTCATTCTTTTTTACAGCTACATAGTATTCCATTATATGGGTATACCATATTTTTAAAAGACAGTATACTGATGGACATTTAGTTGATTTCAATTTTTTTTTTTTTTTTTTGCTGCATGCGGGCCTCTCACTGTTCTGGCCTCTCCCATTGCGGAGCACAGGCTCCGGACGCGCAGGCTCAGCAGCCATGGCTCACGGGCCCAGCCACTCCGCGGCATGTGGGATCTTCCCGGACCGGGGCACGAACCCGTGTCCCCTGCATCAGCAGGCGGACTCCCAACCACTGTGCCACCAGGGAAGCCCGATTTCAAATTTTTTGAAGCAATACTTTTAAGAAGACAGCATAGAGCATTGGATTTAGATTCATGTTATTATTCTTTCTTTCGTTATATCATAATAGTAAGTATTAATAAGAAATGACATTTATGCCCTGCTTTACAGCTTGAGGTGCTGTCACACATTGTAGCTTATTGAGTGTGATATTTGCCCCACATTCAGAAAACTATTATGCTTGTTCCTATTTCACAAGTGAGATAATTTAGGTTCAGAGAGGTTAAGGGAAGCATTTGCCCAAGATTACTCAACTAGCGCCGGGAGGAGCTGGGTTTCCACCATCTGTGTTGTTCCTACAAGCTCTGCTGCCTCTGGCTCAGTGGGGAGGGATCTGTAGTCTCCCTCCATTTACATTCTGCTCCTCTGTACTGTATTTTTTGGTGCTCCTTTTTCAGATCTTTCTCTCTTACCCTAATTTGCATTTCCCACTTATTCCCATTTGATGATAGGATAGAAACATTTCACTATGTCCTTCCTCTTTCTGCCAGGATGGGTACTGAGAGGCATTGGAATGTTCCACTCATCACTAATTTGACAATTGCTTATGTCCACTTGAAATATTAAGAAAGCTTTACTGTCATATTTCATTTACTTATGATGAAATAGTTACCCATTTTTAGTGAATCTTCTTGACCATGTACTTATAAGTTGCAATTGGGAAACAGTATTAGCCTAAAATATAATGATTACGTTTATATATAACCACTTGCCTTTTATAAGGTCTGATAATATTAAAAATCACAAACCATAAGAATAGCTGTTTTTGGATGTATCTCCATGCTGTCATTCAATAAATTTGTTTACCATCTTATTAGTGAAACAAGTAGAATCTGATAATCAGATTTCTTCTTTTCTAGGTATGACCAGAGAGGAATGTATCTATTAGTTGGAACATCAGAAGGACACGTCTTTGTTATCAATGCCAAACCCTCAAGCTTATTTCAAATTCTTGGGTTCATAGGTACTTACATAGAATGCTTATTAACTTAAAATATTGGTCACTTTATCCAAAGAATTTAAAGTTGTGAAAATGGGGCTATAGTGAAACAATTACTTGTAGCATGTTTTCTAAAACAGACATTTAAATAACTGTTCAAAGTTACTTAAGAGAATTCCCACATCATATTTAGAGGTTTCAGTACATGTACTTGGTACATAGTTGATGGTAAATAAATCTTCTTGAATCAATTAATGAATTAATGAAATGACTAAATGTTTCTAATGTTACTACAAAGGAACGTTGGGTTGGTTTATCCCTGAAATACTTTTTAAATAACATTTGAGATCTATTTAATTAAGACATCCAAAGAAAGTTTTGTTCCATGCATCTTTAGAGTTTCCTCTTTAAACAAAATGACATCCAGCTTTTGCAGTAATGTGCATCCAAATGCCCAGGTAAACCACAGATTTGGTAGGTGAGATAGCACTTAGGTGATAAATAATAAGAACTAGTACTTTTGTTTCTGGCTTTACATACCAAATATGTATGTATATTTTAAAATCTATGTATTGATTTTTAAAAATTGAGTGCCTGCTAGGTGTAAGATGCTGAACCTAGGCTCTGTAGGAGCATCGAAAGGTCAAGGAGACAATTTAGTGGAAGAGTAATAGCAGAGAGCTGTGTAGGCTCAGGGGAAGAAGCAATTAATTCTGCCATGTGTGAAGAAAGGAGTGGAAGTGATGGGGTGGCACAGAGGACTGGGGGAGGGTTTTCCAAAGACTTAAAGTAGTGGAGGATGGGGCTTGTTGGTATTCTAGCTTGGGACAAAAGTTTGAGCAAAGGCACTTGGAATGGTAAGAAGTCTAGTGTAACAGGTAAATAAGAGTTTACTAGATGATGATCATGGTGAAAAAGTCTGAAAGAAAGTGGAGCACGCTGAACATCATTCCAAGGAGTCTGGGCTTTGTTCTGTAGTTAATGACACATCATCAGATGTTTTCAAGATGGGACTGGTGTGATTTGACTTGGTTTTTAGAGGATGACTCTGGCATCACTGTGAAGGCTGGAGCAGAAAGGCAAGAGAATGGAATGAAAAAGACGAGTTAGGAAACTATAATATTGCAGTAACTTAGGCAAGAAATGATATTAATCATAACAATAGCCAACATTGGGCTTCCCTGGTGGCGCAGTGCTTGAGAGTCCGCCTGCCGATGCAGGAGACGCGGGTTCGTGCCCCGTTTCGGGAAGATCCCACATGCCGCGGAGCGGCTGGGCCCGTGAGCCATGGCCACTGAGCCTGCGCGTCCGGAGCCTGTGCTCCGCAAATGGGAGAGGCCACAACAGTGAGAGGTCCGCATAACGCAAGAAAAAAAAAAAAAAAAAAAAAAAAAAAAACAATAGCCAACATTTATTGAGGGATTCCTTGCCATGCGATAGCCAGTATTCTAAGTACTTGGCATGTGTTAATTCATTTAATTCTTACAGACAACTTTTATGAGGTAGAGACTACTGTTATGCCCAATTTAAACATAAGACAACTGAGGTACAATGAGGTTAAGTATTTGTTCAAAGCCGTGAAGGTAGGTGGTGGTGGAGCCAGGACCCAGGCTTCAGGGCTTGTGCTCTTTTCCACAATGTACGAGGCCATGCGGCAGTCATGGGAAGAGAAAGGAGGGGACAGCTCTGAGTGATGGAATTGGTAGGACTTGATAATTGATTATATGTGAAAGGGAGTGATCATCAATGACTCCAAAGTTTCTAACCTGGATGGTGGAAGTTTGTGCTGTCATCAATTGAAGTAAAAACTCAGGGAAAAAGAAAGTTATGGAGGTAGAGGGATAGGGTGATAGCTCTGTAGAGTTGAAGCCAATAAACTCTTCATTTGGGAATCTTTACCATAAATTTGGAAATGAAGATTTGTAGTTCAAAGTTTAATGATAGAATTCTGATCTTGAAATCCTGGAAGCTGATGAGATAGATGGTTTAAGACAGAATTGAAGCAAATCCAATTGTTTAATGAGGTCAAACAGGTAACCTAAATATGTAAATTAGATGACATGGAATGTGGTAGGACCTATGGCTGACCTCAGAATGGGTACCAGTCCTGCCTAAATGTTACATTTTTCAACATATCTGGTCAGTCAGAGTGTGGGATGGGAAAAGCTACCTACTCTGAAGTTGTGGGCAGAGGAAGACAAGGCAGTGAAGAAAACTAAGGATGGTCCAGAGTAAAGACAGAACTGGGAGTCACCCACTCCAGGAAGAGCTTGAAGAAGGAAGGCTACGTGAAGGGGTGGATTGTGGCAGAAATGTGAGTGGGGTGAGGGCTAGGATGAGGCAGTCACTGTGTGAGCCCAGGGACAGCTACTCCTCTGGAACAGAGAGACAAAGAGGTTCAGGAGGGAGTGGAGGTCAGAAAAGGAAGTCAGTAAGTAGAAACTTCTGTTCTTAGAAGTTTGCAGTGGAGAAAAGAGAATTAGTAACTTCTAAAAGAGAATTAGAATTAGCAGGGTTGAAAGAAAGTCCTAATTTGAAGATAGGGGAGTCTTGAGGACTGAATAGGGGAAGCCATACAAGACACAAGAAAATTAAAAGAGGTAATTGATAGTACATGGTGTAATAGGATATTAGAGGTGTGGGCTCAGAATCACAGATGGAAAGGGTTACATTTTGTTCCCACAAAAATGTCAAGAAATGAAGCAGGAAGATGGGTACAAACAGAGAGAAAATGTGAGATTCAGGATAAGAAAGTTGAGGTCAAGTTTGTGTCAGATGTTTTCTGTCTTCCTCGTTAAGTAAGAGGAAAGGTCATCCAGTGAACACCTGAGGGGAGGGGCTGAGATGGGGCCTGAGAAAGTGGACACATGCTGAACAGTCCCTGGGGAGAGTGGCAGTAGTGAATCTGGAGAGAATCCAAGGTGGGCCCCAAGCACCTTGCAGAGGTCAGATCACCTGGGTTTCTGGAGGACAAACTCACAAAGGCATGTGTAATCCCACCACACCTGCAAAACCTTGACTACAAATGCAAAGAACACTGATGCCTGAGTTTATTCAGTATCGGGAATGGGCAGATGGCTGGAGTGGACATTCAAGAGGCCAGAGCGTGCAGCTGCTGCTGAATGGAGTGGACATAGCAGACTCTGGAGGCCTCTCTGTCTGGAAAGAAGCTGAGTCCAACCGAGCTGGATTGAATCTGCCAACCCAGACATCTAATGTGGAGAAGCCCCCATCCGTTCATCAAAAATGTTTCCATCACTTATGTTTAAAGGTCACTTAAATATCCAGTAAATAAATTTGGATCTAAAGATTTAGTGAAGGCAGTTCTATAATGTGATATCTTACCTGGGAGTATAAAAGATTCTATAAACTTATCAATGATGACTTGTGGTGTTGATTTCCATTTTCTTTCAGAGGTGGGCAAAGGCATTTTACAAATATCCACAGTGTCTCCTTTGGAAACAGATGTAGTAGAAGTGATGGTGCTTTCCCCACTTCCAGAAATAGGAAGAAGCAGGCTGGAAATATTTACTCTGCCTAAAATACTACCACAAGGTAAAGAAAAAAATGATCAACAAATTCTGTCCTGGGCATCCAGTTGAATAGCTGCTATAGCTTTCCTTCTTTTTTTTTTTTTTTTTTTCCTGGTGATAGCATTTTTTTTCCTTTTAACATGTGAAGAGGTTAAAATGGCCACCACCTTTTCTGTGTCTTACAAAATGAAATTGATGTGGCTGCTAAATAACGTGAAATGTGGACTTTCCTCTAGGTCCTGTCATTCATATGAATCTGTCTTATTATCAGAGAAAAAACAGGATCAACTGTCACTTTTGTCAAATTGATTTGTCATTTTGTGATGTCTCTTTTTTGTAGCCTTAAATATACATAGTCAAATTCAGATAGGTTACTGTGTAGTTACGTTCACTGTTAAAATTATAAAGAAAGCTTTCGGGATAAAAAGGTCTGATAAAATAGACACTTTATTTTATCAATAGATAACAAATATATCTGGGTAGCTATTTTGCAAATATATAATTATAGAGTATAAAAGAGTCAAAAACCACAAAGTACTTTTGTGTCTTAATTAAGACTCTAGACCATCATGAGTTTCTTTTAATGCTGTCTCTACTTAACTGATAAAATTAACCAAGGCTTTATAAAAGATATTTTACTCACTATTAGTCATTTAATACTCAAGTATTTCTAATGGAGCCAAGTTGCTTTCCAATCATTTTTATCTCCTAATAGTTTCTGTGTTAATTGAGCATTTAACTTTTTTATTTTGCTTTTCATAGTTTTCATAACAATTTTTTAAAAATAAAATCAATATATGGTGCAAGTGATTTCTCTTCTTCCCCAAATCTTATAGTTTCTGCAAGCTTTGCTGATGAACGAGGGAGGCTGAGAGATGCATTCATTCATAAGTTCGTGTATGAGATAGAGCATACTCTGTCCTCAGCTGTCTTGAACTTTCAAAGTAACCGAATATATGGCTTCTGTAACCAAGTGCCATACATCTGCAGCTATCTTCTTCCTGAAAAAGTATGCCAAAACTTAAGTGTGCTATCATTTTTCTTAGACGTCAAGATTGATACATTGTATCAGTTAGATGTGATCCATGCTTTAACACTCTAGTCCAGTTAACAAATGTCTTTATTATAGTAACATAATTTATTTGAATTAGATATATGTTAGCATGATTTGTTAATTCATCATAAAATACATTTGAGCAACCTCACTCTTACAATATCATACTTGTCAGATAAAAGTGCAGATGACACGATATTAGTTTAGTGCCTTTCAAAACTATGTTTTAAAAATCTATCATTAGAAAACCTATTCCACAGGTGTCAGGAGCTACAGGATTGATGATTTTTGGTGGAACTTTGTACCTGAGTCCTAAAGAAAATTGCACAAAATACCTAAACTATGTTTCTGGCATCCTTTCATCATACTCTCTTCAAACTTCTCCCATACTGTGTCATTTCCTGCTACATACACTGACCCAGATTATCTATCACCCTTGCTTTTCTAAATCCTCCAATCAAAGGGCTTCTCTCCCAGAGCAGACAATGTCAGCAAGGTCTGAGACAAAGACATTCCGAGACGGAAGAAATGGTTTATCATAAGGAGGATTCAAGAGAAGCTTCCTAGTGGAAGTAATATTTGCACTGGACTTTGAAGAATAAGTCAGATTTAGACATGAGAAATATTGCGTGCAATCTTGGCAGGGAGGTGGGGTTCCTGATGTAGGGAGGGGGGCCAAATTGGTGGGGATGGGATGGGGAAGGGCATTCCAGACAAAAGTCACAACACATGCAGAGGTTTGAAGGTGGGCATACATGAGAAACATGGGGGGAAACTGACTCATTTATTTTGACCTGAGCACAGGGGTATATGAAACGGGTTAGTGAGAAATGAAGATTGTCAGTTGTAGGCTGGGATTTTTAATGGTAGCTAACATACAAAGAAGACTTTTCTTAGTTGGCCAAAACGAACTTTTACTTGCAATCAGAGATGGAAAATGTGGTGCAAATACAGGTGCCCACTTTATCATGTATCAGTTTATTTCCAATGACAGTGTTTTTGGATGTGAATCTGACTCTATATGCTCAACTGCAAACCCCAAGGTACCACTCCCCTGAGCTTTTCTATAATGTGGTCATTTTCTTTGGCAGGAGCATAGTGGTATTTGCATTCTTAAGTCATACCAAAAAGTACAAAGCAAGCAATATGGACCTGGAATGCTCTCTCTGTCTCCACATGGATTGTGGCTCATAACAATAGCTAAATGTGGAATTCTGTGTATCCGAGATGTTCATACTTTGGTAAACTCCTTTTTTTTTTCCAGTTATGGGATGTGTGTCTTGATCTCACATAAGGAACAAAAGCTCTTACAATAGGAATTAGAACTCTTAAGTAAATTGGCTCACAACTTATTTAAATTGACTCACAACTTATTTAGCCCTAATGGTGTTATTGATTCCAACACTGGGTGTATTTATGTGCTAAGGTTTGAGTCTCTAAGGGAGGAAATGCCAACAAATAGACTGAGATCTTGCAAAGAAGGAACATGGGGCTGGGATACAGTAGGTGAGCTCCAGCCCAGCTCCATCACCACTTACTGTGTGTCTTGGAAACTCACTGAGCCTCACTGAGCTTCAGCTGCTCCTCTGAAATTTTAGGGAAGCCTTGCTTGCTCTCATCCTGTGGGATTCTGGTGAGAGCTGGTGAGAGGGTACATGCAAAACTTCTTTGGAAATAGTGAATTGCTGTGCAAACCTAGGGTTGATTACACTAGCTCCCTGGCCTGGAGGGCCTCTAGGCTTGTTGCTGCCACCCCGCCACCTGACTCTTCATGTGATGCTAGAAGAGCATAAGGGAGAAGGGTGTGGCCCTTACTGAGTCCTCCCCTATCACTTGCAGACCTTGATGTCACCAGTACCACTACCATTTCTGATTTCCATTTTTCTCAGATCTCTGAAAAAATTAAAATAGTTTCTTCTCCCAAAAACGTGAAAGATCCTTTTCTAGGTTTTGAGACCAAGTAGTACTGGTTATCAATTTAATTTAATTCGGTCAGTTATTTTTACCCAGGGATCTACCCCACACACCCGAGGCATCACAATCACCCCACATGACACCCTCCCATGGGGCCACAGGTAAACTGGGCCCTGGCTGTACATATCCAGCTCTCCTTGCTCACTTGTGCAAGAAAGCATATTTGGAATATAGTTGGGCAAAAGTGATATTATTATTATATAGGAAAAATCTTAAATCCCTTAGAAATTATTTTTAGGTGAACAATGTGCAAACTCTGCTACATTGTCTCTTATTCAAATGATTTGTAAATGTACGCTACAACTGATAGTGGCAAGACGTCAGAGTTTTTCTGGGCGAGTCTATGTAAAGTACCTCATATAGGAGGTTATTCATGGCAGTACTGTTTGTAAAAGCAACCTAATGTCCATCATCAGAGGACTGGATAAATAAATAATGGTACATACACAGTATATAAATAAAGTATGGAATATTATGCTGTAATACAGAATGAGGAAATCTTTATGAAACGGTATGGAAAGAATCCCAAGATATATTGTTAAGGAGGAAAGGCAAGGTGTGTAATATATGTATTATGTTACAATTTATGTTAATCCTATTTCTCTCACTCTTCCAGATTTCTCTTTCCTCCAAGTCTTCCATTCCTGATCCTTTTTCCTTTTCCCTCAAAATAAAAAGCTTTTCTTTTCAAAGCTTTGGGTCAACATTAATTACGCATGCCATATCTAAGACTTTATCTGCATGCCTTTTGTTAAATGTTGGCCAGTTTTTTTACCTGGTCACCTGTATATAATTTTTACAGAAGAGCAAAATGCAAACAAACTTTGTTGTTTTTGTTTGTTTGTTTGTTTTGTTTTGTTTTTTGCTGTACGCAGGCCTCTCACCGCCGCGGCCTCTCCCGCTGCGGAGCACAGGCTCCGGACGCGCAGGCCCAGCGGCCATGGCTCACGGGCCCAGCCGCTCCGCGGCACGTGGGATCCTCCCAGACCGGGGCACGAACCCGCACTGCCCGCATCGGCAGGCGGACCCTCAACCACTGCGCCACCAGGGAAGCCCTGCATACTCTTTTATAGTTTTTTAATTTTGAAACATTTGAATGTATTGCCTATTCAAAAAATTAAAAATTTTTAAAAGGCATCATGGTTGATAACTAGTGTGACAAAGAAATCTCAGTTTTTAGTCAAAGAGTTTAAACCATTGCACTGTGTACCAATTAGTGATTTGTTTGGGTTCTAATTAAACTGGTTTAATTGGCATTCTCTGTCATTCTTCACAGAGCCCATCACCTTCTCTCATCACACTCAGCCTCTCTGCACATAAAGGGAACTTGCCTAATCCTTGAAGGCATCTGAATTTGCCCGCACTGCTTGCTCAAGGCCCCTTCTCGTAGTCTTCAGCAAGTCCATTCACCTCTGTGTCTGATTTTCCTATTATAAATTGATGATAATAATCCCTCTTCTTCCATATTAAACAGAAGGGAGAACAAACCAGTACTGGTGAATGTATTTTGTACTAGGAATTTTCAGTGCTATGTATTATTAAGAGGCTACTCCATACCAACTAAAATGCTGTTAACAAATAGAAAAAGGTTTATCCACAAGCAAAAGTGCACGTAACCCCCTTAGAAAAACCATGTGGTAGAATCGCATTTGTAATTTCTGCACTTTGTTCCTAAAACTATTAAGGAAACATTTGTTCAGTGTCGGAGTCATTCTCACCAGGGGCATGGAATTCAATCGGTGAGAATTTCAATGGATGGACAAAGCATTCTGGTGAATGGGAAGGATGACGGCATCCTTGTTAACCTGAGATGGAGGTAAGTACAGTATACAATAAGCAACCTCACATGATACGGTGTTTTAAAATAAAGATGTTGTTATTATTCAGGTAATAGCAAGGCCAACACAACAGGAGACAACTGCCATTGAAAAGATCGTTATACTAATCATCCCAAGAGGAGGGGATATGCCATGCTATGGGGGTGCCACATGGGGAAGCACCAGGGAGGGTAAGGAGGCAGAGGGAGCAGGGAAATGTGGGCAAGTGTCTTCATTATGGTTTCTATGGGAAGGAGCAGGAAGGTTTGGGATTGACTAGTTTGGATAATTTCAGTGGGCTCTGGGCCATAGGGGCTGCTGCTAGTTTTCTGGTACTCGACCCAGGGATGATTAGGATAGAAATAGTGGTCCCAAGTGTGAAAGCCCAATAGAGGATTTGGTTGGGGATGAGGGCTCTGAGTTGGTGGGTTTGCATTTGAAAGGTGAGCTCCAGATGAGTTGTTTACCATCTCTATGAATTACTGGTCCTGGGAGGGGCATTTCCTCCAAGGTTATTAGCAAGACCTCAGATGTCAAAGCATCAAAATACAAAAAATAAAAAGACCCAGTTAAGACCTATGAAGTGACCAGTCCTCCCTTTCATAAAATCTGTTGGAGGAGCACAAGGAATGAGGACAATTCTGAACAGTAGATCATTTTTAAAACTCCTATTTATCCCTAAAAAACCTGACATAGGTATGTATGTATCTGTAAACACATACACGTTTACTTTCCTAATTAGACTTTGCCTAGACAATATTAAATTATTTAGACTTTGCTTAGACTAAAATTAAAATCCTAAATAAACAAATATTAGCCAAGCATACAGATAATGGCCAGGGCATAGAGAACATGAAGGTGACACCCTGGACTTGAAATGTTACCTTGTTTGATCTGCTGATGCACGTCACTAGTCAATGTGCAATTCATTTCCACAAAAATTTCACGGTGCCTCCTGTGAGCAAAACAACAATAAAACATGGCATATCTCAGTGACACTGTGAAATGTTACATATTATGGAGATTCTATATCATATCAATTTTGGTCACCACTTATTTCAAAGACCCATTTGACGACTGACTGTATCATCATGCCCATTTTATACGTGGAATCCTGAATAAAACACTAACCTGTATCTCACTATATAAATCCTAATGCATTCTTTGTAGTAAGGGATCACATAGCATCTCAAGCAACAGCAAACATGTGCTGGAGCCCTATTTACGGTAGTGAGGACATTTCCATCCATTGGCAGTTAATCTCATGGACCTCTGACTCAAAAACAGTTGAGTTTGAAAACTTGGTCCAGCACTTGTGACCTTAGGCATCTGACCATCCCTCTAAATCATCTGTAACCATGTTATTCAAGGTGGAATCTGCAGCACCTGTGAGCTTGTTAGAAATGCATATTCTGGGGCCTCATCCAGACTTTTCGAATCAGAATCTCTATGGGTGGGGCCCAGGAATCTGTTTTAACAAACCCTCCAGGCCATGCTGATGTGCCTGAAGTTTGAAATGCCCTGGTGTATTGAGTGGAAGTAATAATACTTTCCTGAGTGTGGAGTGGGGGCTATGAGGACTGAATGTGGTAATGTGGTTATATATGTGAAGGAGCACAGCACCTACTATCTCTGAGGGTTCAACCAGAGCAGAGGCTCTTCTGCACAATGACTGGGGAAGATGGGTACAGAGGGCATGTAGGGTAAGGGTATGGGGACAGTGTGAAGAGAGATGACCCCAAGGAGGTCAAGAAGTTTGTCATGTCCTGGAGCCCATGAAAGTACTGTCCTCTAAGAAGCAGAGTCCTAATAACTACAGGGCACTGCAGAGAACTATCCACATTTATTTCTTTGCGTAGAAATGGTTAGGTATCTGGAAATAATACTGCTAAATGTGCCTTTTTCAAATTGTGATTTTGTAGCCTATGTGTTTTCTTTTTTATTAATACAGGCAGTTTGGAGGAAACTTAGCCAATGAAATTCTTGAATATAGCCAGCAACTTTTAACTTACCTGAAGAACACCATGGATGAGGAGAATGATTATTTAAGTACAGCAAAAAAAGATTCCTTGGATTTGGGATCAGAACCTGAACATGCAGTTGAGTTTCACTATAGTTTTCTTTCTCCTTCCTTCCTCCTTCCCTCCTTTCTTTCCTTCTTTTTTTTAATCTAATTTAATTTATTTATTTTGGCCATGTTTGGTCTTCGTTGCTGCGTGCAGACGGGCTTTCTCTAGTTGTGGTGAGCGGGGGCTACTATCCCTTGTGGTGCATGGGCTTCTCATTGCGGTGGCTTCTCTTGTAGCAGAGCATGGGCTCTAGGTGTGCAGGCTTCAGGCTTTAGGAGTTGTGGCATGCGGGCTCAGTAGTTGTGGCTCGCGGGCTCTAGAACACAGGCTCAATAGTTGTGGCGCAGGGGATTAGTTGCTTCTTGGCATGTGGGATCTTCCCAGACCAGAGCTCGAACCCCTGTCCCCTGCATTGGCAGGCAGATTCTTAACCACTGCACCACCAGGGAAGTCCCTGTTTCCTTCATTTTTTCCTTCCTTCCTTCCTTCCTTCCCTCCTTCCCTCCTTCCTTCCTTCCTTCCTTCCTTCCTAAATCAGATATCAGTTTTCAGTTTGTGGTTTTCTTTTAGCAGATATTTTAGTAATATTCCTCTTTATCCAGCTACCTCATGATTTTCAAAAAGAGCATGCACTACATTTAAGAGAAAATATTCAGCCTTTCTCAACACAAATATCACATTTCAGATCTCATTTAAACCATAGTACAAGATCTGTCTGGGCTTGCTTGAAAAAAAAAAAAATCTACTACAGTTCTGGTGCTTATTCAAACTAGTCTCTCTATACTTTTACATCACATACATTATTTAGGATGTGTCTAGCCAGAGAACATTTATTCATTTAACAAATATTTATCGAGTGCTGGACTCTGGGGGATACAGGCATGAAAAGATAGGAAAAGTTTCTGCTTTCATGGAGCTTACATGCTAATTGGGGGTTGGGTGTGAGCAGAGAGAGATAGATAAATAATCAGATAAATAAGAAAAAAATAGGTAGTAACAAGATCTATTTTGTTGCCAAATAATCTATTTTTGTTACCAAACCAAATAAAATGGTTTGGTGTGATAGTGTTTGGTTGGAATAGCCCCTCCATGGAGAAAGGCTGTGATCTGACTTAAAAGAAATGTGCCAATATGTGGGGGAGGGGCAAGCACTCAGGGCAGAGGGAGAAAGAGCTTGGCACGTTTGAAGACCTAAAAAAGGCCTGTGCAGCTGAAGTGAGCAAGGGAGAGAGTGGTAGGGGATAAGGTCCTGGAGGTGGGAAAGAAACAGGTAAAGAAGGGCTTTGTAAAGCAGGTAGCATTTGGACATAATTTTACATGTAATGAGAACCTATTAAAGTGTTCTGAGCAGAGGATTTACAAGATCTTATTTACGTTTTTGAAATGATTACTTCCGCTGTGTGGAGAATGAGTCCTGTAGGGCACAAGAGTAGAAGCAGAGAAGGAGTTAGAAGGCTTAGGTACCAGTGATAGAGGTGCAAGAGTGTTGTGGAGAGGTGGTAGTTTCCAGGCAGTTTGCAGAGGTAGAGTTGACAGAACTTCTGATGAATTGGACATAGAGGGAAAGGGAAAGAAAGGACTCAAGGATGATTCCTAGATATTTTACTTGAAGAACTATGTAGAAGAAGGTACCATTCACAGAGAAGGGGAAGACTGTGGGGAGAGGAGCCACTGTGGGGAGAAAGAAGGGAATCCAAAATCAGTTCCCTGGACTGAGCATGAGAATACTGTTAGACATCCAAGCGAGATACCAGGTACGCTATTGTGTAGATGTTCTGGGGAGAGTCCAGGACTCGAGATGTTGATTTGAGAGTCAAGGGCCTATGAATGGAATTTAAAGCCATAAAACTGAGTAAGATCATCATGGAAGAGTGGATGGTGAGAAACAGAAGGGGACCAAGATAGAGCAACTTCTAGAACTCCAGGAGAAGAATTCAGGGAGGCGAAGGAGATTGAGAAGGGGCAGCCAGTGAGGTTGCAGGAGAACCAGCAGAGTGTGACGTTCCAAACTCAAGACTTTTTCCTGCAAAGGGAGCACAGAAATAGGGTGGCAGCTAAAGGGGAAGGAAGGTGGTGGTCAGTGGAGAGTAGCTTTCCTGGGACAGGAGATTCCAGAGCATGTTTAGGTACTGTAGGGAA
>NW_006798383.1:4312468-4336663 GCF_000442215.2 Lipotes vexillifer | reverse complement strand
AGGGAAAGATTCAGTAGAAGGCAGAAATGGATGATGCAGAAGGGTGATGGAAATTTTTTTTAAGTGCAGAGGCTTCAAGAAGGAGGAAAACATTAAGATCCTAAGCACAAATGGTGGGGCAGGGCCTTGATAGGCAGCAGCATTTGGTCTACAGTGACAGGAAGAAGGCCAAGAGTGATCTGGTGAATGTGTGACCTGTCTGATCATTGCCGCTTTCTCAGTGGAAAGTGTGGCTGATATAAGCACAGAATGGAAGGAATAAAATTAGCTAAACGTTACATCTTGAGCAGGCAAAATGTTTGGTAGTATATTTTAAAATGCAACAAGTGAAGAGGGATTCAAAGCAATTAAATGAAGTAGGGTAGGAGGAGAACTTGATGAATTTTTAATTTAAGATATGTCCGTCTTCTTCTAAGGTAAATGAGAATGTGACGTTAAGCGATGACTCATTACAAGAGGAATTAGTCAAAGTTGATAATACGGCGGAAATTCCCTGGATACAACAAAAAAGCCAAGAGGTATTTATAAAACATGAGAGAAGTTTGAAATAATGCTTTGTAGGGGTGCCAAATAGATTAGTTTCCTGTGAAACCCCTTGGAAAGTTAGAAAGTGGAAAGAGATACTACTTGGCAGACCATTACATCGTATAAGTGTACCTTCCCTGAAAGCAGGCAAACACACTAAACACGGCCCAGTGTTTTAGATAAAGTTATGCGAGCTTTAAGTGCTGTACTTAGGCTAATACGTAACCCGAGAAGAGTGTCCACGTAGGCCAAAGCAAAGAATGAACTAACATACCTCATGCTGAAGTACATTTAGGGGGATGCTGCACGGTAGGCTTAAATAAAAGGGGTGGGCCCGCAACAGAAGAGACATTGTGGCTTCTGATGTGCAGAAAGGTGACATAGGTGGCAGCTTGTGTCTGGATTTAGCTTGCTTATCTAGTCTCATTCAAGTTCCCAATAAAATAGCAGACTAGTTTTCTGTTATCAACTGTTCTTTAATTTTTCACTAAATTATTTTCTTTCTGTTGGCCTTATCATTGACCTCAGTTCCAAGTTGCTTCAGTGGCCACTTACATAGTAGCAATTTAGACTTAAGCAAAGTATTGCAGTGGTATTATTTCATGTACACTTTATATTATTAGTCTTTAATTTTTTTCCTTATTTCTGTTTCTAGGGAAGAGCTATCTGTGTATCTAAGTATGTACATATGTATCCATCATCTTGCTATTGTCCCTGTTGCTTGTTTAAATGATGTACTTTCTCCATTCCAGGCCATCAAAAATGAGGTTAAACTGTTTTCCAACAAAAGGAAAGAGATAAAAAGAGGAATCAAAGCCCTTGCTAAAACTGTAAGTGTTGCGATTCCATATACTAATACATTTGGCCCTCGGTCTAAAATTACATTTTGAACTTTATTTTGTTCAACCCAGCATGAGACACTACACCCTATTTTTTTCTCTGCCTGTAATCTTAGTTTTCTTGGGCACTTTAATAGAGTATAATTTTTATCATACCATACAACATATAAAGAGTGGTTTTCTTCCTGTCTTCCCCAAATACTGTCTTTAATACTTATTTTTGTCAAAGTTATACATTTACATTTTTACAAATTAAATAATACAGAGTTATGTAATTAAAAATAATGTTTTGGGGGCTTCCCTGGTAGCACAGTGGTTAAGAACCCGCCTGCCAGTGCAGGGGACACGGGTTCGAGCCCTGGTCTGGGAAGATCCCACATGCTGCGGAGCAACTAAGCCCGTGCACCACAACTACTGAGCCTGCACTCTAGAGCCCACGAGCCACAACTACTGAAGCCCGTGTGCCTAGAGCCCGTGCTCCGCAATAAGAGAAGCCACCGCAGTGAGAAGCCTGCGCACCACAACGAAGAGCAGCGCCTGCTCGCTGCAACTAGAGAAAGCCCGCGCACAGCCACAAAGACCCAATGCAACCAAAAATAAATAATAAATTTTTAAAAAATGTTTTTTCTAGCAGCACCTGCTCTACTTTTCTTCACTCTGATTCCTGCAATCCTGAGGTAAATGTTTTCAGTTCTTTCAGCCTTTTTGTTTGGATATTTACCTCCATCTTTATAATGGTCTTCTTAATACTGCTATTTCTTGATATTTCTATTTTGACACTCGCTGTGGGCTTTCTGGTATGGAAGATGAGTACTCAGGTTCTTTTACACCCTCCACCACTACTGTATGCACATAAATCAATACTCAGTAGGTACACTATTATAGTTATATAAATATTCTTCAAAGCTGAGCCACATGGTATATTATGACTACATTTCCATTTTTACAACTTTATTTTTCCTGGAATTAACAATTGCCTTTGTTTTAGAGTAAGCCTTTCTATTCAAACTCTCTCAAAATGCTAGATACCTGAGGTAATCAATCTGTCAGTGAATTTGTGTGTGTGTGTGTGTGTGTGTGTGTGTGTGTGAGACCTCCGTTCTAGAGCTTTCTATGTTCCAGCACTAGTCTACGCACCTTGCTCTCTAGACCAGGCACACAGCTGCTGTTCTAGGGACTTCTCTTGTCCATCTTCCTGGGAAATTGTCTCACCTGCCTCCTGAGTTAGAGCCCTTATTTCCAGAGTCCTGTGTGTTTTTCTTTGTCTTCTTCGTGTGCATCTTCCAGTAGCTTTCTAAGCAGGACTGCTGTGCGGGCCCATACTTGGGAACATCATTTATCATGCAGCTGTGCTAGTGTCATTCAAATGTAATACAGAGTGAGTGGTGCCTGCCCCCTAGAGGTGTACAGTGCTTTGGCTCTGTTCTTGAGAAAGGGTACACAGGAGGTACAGTTTTTGAGACGTGGTTTTTCTCAAATACAATGATTTACCCTCAGAATTTTGAAGACTTGCTCCATTGTCTTTTAGCTTTCAGTGTTTGCTTTAGAGAATTCAATATCTTTTTTTTTTTTTTTGCGGTACACGGGCCTCTCACTGTTGTGGCCTCTCCCATTGCAGAGCACAGGCTCCGGACGCGCAGGCTCAGCAGCCATGGCTCACGGGCCCAGCTGCTCCGCGGCATGTGGGATCTTCCTGGACCGGGGCACGTACCCATGTCCCCTCCATCAGCAGGTGGAATCTCAACCACTGTGCCACCAGGAAGCCCTCAATATCTTTTTGATTCCCAGTTCTCTAGGTAACCAGATTTTTATCTCTGGAAACTTACAGGATCCTTTCTTTTTCTCTGGTGTTTGGAAATTTTACAATATGCACCTTCATACATTTGATGGATATTCTTGATTTGCTGGTGCAGACATACTCTTCACCCTTTTTCACCCTGCTCCTAGCCCCAAGAGGCTGGCCTCTGTGGATGGCATCAGTGAGCTCTCTTGCCTCTGTCTTCTGTTTGGGTTTAGACAGTGAGTGGCATCGGCAGATGATCAAGGGGCAGGAGAAGACAAGGTCAGAGTCTTTATTTCTCCAGTTTCCTCTCTGTGGTGTTATGAGTTGGCAGTGACTGCTAGCCCTCTCCTACAGCTACTGATCTCCCCAGGTTCTAGTAACCACTTCCCATCCTTGCCTTTCAGACCTGGGAGTGGTGATAGCTTCCTGTGGTTGCTCACTTGAGATGCTTTATTATGCCTTGCTGATTTCCCTTACCATGCCAAATCTGTTTTAAAGGTCCCTCTCCCCATTTATGCCATTTGAGCGTGTCATTCTGTTTCATACCAGGACCCTAGCTTGTTTGGGCTTTCTTGTCTCTTTCATGTGCTAGGCACTGGAGCACTTTTAACAAGAAACCTTTCTCTTTCAGGTGTGGGAAATGTTCTTTAATTATTTCTTTGGTAATTTCCTCCCCTTAGTTTTTGTTTTCCTGATTACCAATGAGGCTGAACATCTTTTCATAACTCTGAAGACTGAATTTCCTCTTCTATAAATTCCCTGTTCATGTCCTTTGCCAATTTTTCTATCGGGTTGCTGGTCTTTTTCTTGTTGATTGTAGAAGTTCTTTATTTTTATTTTTAACTTATATTTCTTTATAATAATTAGCATTAGCTAAGCTGTGGTAACAAACTCCAAAAATATAATGGCATAGGGATGAGAAGTTTATTTCTTTCCTATATAATAATTCTGGGTAGGTGTTCAGGTCAGCAGCTGCTCTGTTCCATGCAGTCATTCAGAGACCCAAGCTGACAGAGACTCTGCTGTCTCTAGCACATGGCTTCTAAGGTTGCCTTGCTTGATCTCATCCCACTCAGCTGGAAGAGGAAAAGAGCATGGAGGCGTGCATTGGGCAAATCTGGAGGTAGCCCTTATTATTAGGTTGCACCACATGAGATTGCTGTTTTATATGGTTCAGCCCAATATTTTCTGTTTTGTCTCAACTTTTATACTGTGCCTTTTTATTTATTTTTTATATTTATTTTTTATATAAATTTATTTATTTTATTTATTTTGGCTGCGTTGGATCTTTGTTGCTGTGCGCAGGCTTTCTCTAGTTGCAGCGAGCCAGGGCTACTCTTCATTGTGGTGCGCAGGCTTCTCATTGTGGTGGTTTCTCTTGTTGTGGAGCACGGGCTCTAGGCGCACGGACTTCAGTAGTTGTGGCAGGTGGGCTCAGTAGTTGTGGCTTGCTGGCTGTAGAGTGCAGGCTCAGTAGTTGTGGCGCACGGGCTTAGTTGCTCCGTGACATGTGGGATCCTCCCGGACCAGGGCTCAAACCCGTGTCCCCTGCACTGGCAGGCGGATTCTTAACCACTGCACCACCAGGGAAGTCCCTATACTGTACCTTTTTAAACGCAAAAATTTAAAATTATGATCCGAGCGTATTGATCATTTATAGCTTTTGCTTTATGTGCATGATTTTTAAAGGCTTCCAAATCTCACGTATTTTCTCCTGATACTCCTTTATTTCACCTGTAATTTACTTTTGTGAGTGGATATGAGGTATAGATCTAACTTTGTTTTTTCAAATAAGTAGCACATTTCACCAATGCTTTTTATTGAATATACCATCCTTTTCCCGCTAATTTGCAGTGCCTCCTTCATCAATCCCTGGATTCCCATGAATACGGAATTATTTCTAGACACTCTATGTTCTGATATTGAGCATTGATCTTTTCCTTAGCCAATTCCAAACTATTTTAATTGCTATAGCTTTATAAAATGTTTTTATATCTTGAAAGTAATTCTCCCTTCGCTCTTCACTTTCAGAAAATGTTGGCCTCTTTATGCACACTTACTTTTTCATCTGAATTTTAAAATTAGCTTGTTGAGCTCTGTAAAAATCTCTGATTTGATTTTAATTGAGAATAACTGCTTACAGTGTGATTTGGTGAAGAATTTATTTGCCATCTCTGAAATTTAATACATATATATTGTATATATTTATAAAATATATAAATATTATATATTATGTATTACATATAAATAAATATATATCTTTATTCAAATTTTTAACAAGTTCTTTAGTGAAGTTTTATAGTCTAAAAGTGACTTTGTATACATCTCTTATGAAGTCTTTTGTGAGTGGAATATTTTCTATAACATTTTCTAATTGGATACTACTGGATATGAATGTTACTAATTTTATATATGACCACCTTGCTGAATTCTCTTTTTTTTTGCTCTGTGCTTTTTCATTATTTTTTTTTTACATCTTTATTGGAGTATAATTGCTTTACAATGGTGTGTTAGTTTCTGCTTTATAACAAAGTGAATCAGTTATATATATATATATATATATATATATATATATATATATACACATATGTTCCCATATCTCTTCCCTCTTGCGTCTCTCTCCCTCCCACCCTCCCTATCCCACCCCTCCAGGCGGTCACAAAGCACCGAGCTGATCTCCCTTGATCTCCCTGTGCTATGCGGCTGCTTCCCACTAGCTAGCTATTTTACATTTGGTAGTATATATAAGTCCATGCCACTCTCTCACTCTTTATAATTGAAATTCCCTATTATAATTTCACTACACCAGTTCAGCAAGCTTGGGAAGAAGATGTGTAGGAGATCTGACTTCAGCAGGTATTCCAGTCTACCTTTTGCTGAGCTCTGTCCTGGGGACCCATGGGGCCATGACGCATCATTCAGATCCAACTGATTTTCATCCTTCAGACTTTACAGTTTCCATGCTATTGAAGGATCCTTTTCTTCCCCCTCTTAATTGCAGTGTTGGATTTATTGATTTATTATACACTTTTTTCCTCTTAATTTTATGGATTGGGGCAAGAGAGGAAGATTGTAAAGCCCATTCTCAGTCAATTTTGAAACTGAAGTCCTCATTTTTTTCTCTCATATTGTCTTTGTTGTTTTTGTTTATTTGTAAGGGCTCTTTATATTTTGAAGATATTACTATTTTGTCATATATGTTGTAATGTGTACCCTTTGTCACTGAATTTTTTTGAAGCTATAAACTTTTAAAGATATTTTTATTATAGAAATGTTCAAATATATATAAAAGTGGAGGGAATAATAATATAATAAATCTAATCACCAATATTTTTGCCTCTATACACCATCCACTATCCTCTCCCCTGATTGTTTTGAAAAAGACCCCAGTTGTCATATCATTTCACCTTTAATTATTTAAGTATATGTGTCTAAAAGATAAGAACTCTGAAAATACTTAATAATAATACTACTAGCACAGCTAAATATCAGTAATTCCTTAATATCATTACATATTTTTGTTGTTTTTAGATAAATGAGCTTTTATGGCTTAAACCTTAAAACCTAAATAAGCCTATTACCTAATTCTTTATTTGATAGTTACATTTAGATAAACAGAATATCTATTTTTTTTTTTTATTGATTGCTGTCTCAAGAGACTCAGAAAACCATCCCTTTAAAGTTTAATTCTTTGCTTGTCTCCATCCTTTACAATTGGAAAATTCAGATTCTGGACATGATGGAAGAAAATGAAGCAGTAGATAATATTGCAAAATTAGAGCAACAAGAATTTGGCCTGGATCTTGAAGAACTGGAAAGACTCCACGATGAAAGTGAGGAAGAAGTGGCAAAGGTATGGAAAAATCTGGTTTAAGCACCATAAAGATTTAATAAAGAAAGTAAAAAGAAAATAGGTAGGAGAACTTTTCTAGGATAATGCAAATAAAACAAACTTTTTCCAGCGTGATGTGAATACAGCAAATTTAGTGCATACAAATGGAATGAGTCAGAGAATTATTGAATTTGGGAGTCAGGGAAAAGAAGAACATCTAGACCAGCCAGACATCTGATGTTTGTCTCTCCCCCATGAGATTAGTGCCAACCATCTTCCACCATATATTTGAACATTTTTAGAGATTTCCTCAGCCACCTCATACCAACTTCAAACATTTTTGGTTTAGTAACAAGCCCTTTCTTAATTAGAGTTGAAATCTTTCTCCCTGTACTCACTGATTCTTCTACTCTTTGAGCACCATCTCTGTAGCCACTGTGAAAGTGCTTAGAGAAGACTAGCAATTACCAGGTTTCCTATGTATCTTGTCTAGGCTAACTATCCCAGCTCCTATGGTATCATATACTGTAGTTTTAATAGTTTTATTATTATTGTAGTTTTCCTCTAATTTCGTTTTATTTCTGTATGGCACCCACAAAAGAATTTTAATTATTATCTTTCCAGTTTAGAGAAAAGCATAAACTGAAACCTCCATTTTTCTAGGTACTGTACTTCTATTAATTCACCCTTTGCATTGTTTTGTGGCAGTCACAACACATTGCTTACTCATATGGATTTTATTTTGGGTAAAAGCCTTAAGAGTGTTTTACACAGGACGTTCTTAAGCAACCTCTCTCTCAACCTGCACAGTACATTTGATTCTTTGAGTGTGCAAGTATAAAAACATTTTCCCCACTGAACAAGAGAATTAAATAATGCTGGATATAAGGACATTTAAGTGGATTATAGTTGGTTAAACAACTACACCAAAAAGAGACTTGTTATTTGACTGATGATTCTAGGAGAGAAATCTCCATGTGGCCCAGAACTCTGTCCTGTTAAACATGTTTATTAATGACTGGAGGGAAGATGTGAAAATGAGGCAGATCTGTCCAAATGGTAAATGACATGAGGCTGAGAATGAGAGGAAATATATTAACTAACAGAATTAATACCAAAAGTACCTCAAGGGACTAACTCAAGGAGATAAAATTCACCTGGATATTCATTCACCCATCCATTCATTCATTCTGCAACATTTATTGAACACCTATTACATGCCAGGCACTACTGTAGGTGCTGGGGATACAATGAATAATACAGATAGGTCCCACCCACATGGGCCTACTCTAGTAGAGAACAGAGACCATAAACAAATCTCTATATATTATATGATGGAAACAAACCAGATTCGATAATAGATGTGGGGGATCTACTTCTGTGGTCAGAGAAGACAACTTTAAAGAGGGAACCTTTCAGTTGCAAACTAAGAGAAGAGAGGGAGCTGGCTATACAAAGATCCGAGGAAAGAGAATGTCAGGCAAAGGGAGCAGCAAGAACAAGGGCCCTGAAGCAGAAATTGCTCAGCGTATTCCAGGGCTAGAAAGGCCAGAAAGGCTGTAGCACAGTGGACAGGAGAGGGCCTCACAGAATGAGGTGGGAGAGGTAGGCAGAGGCCAGCTCTGAAGACCTTGTATGTTGTGGTGAGGAATTTGGCTTTTGTTTTTAAACATACAACAGGAAGCTATTAGAAATGATCCCTTTTTCTTATTATAATAGATAGGCACCAGTCTAGGGGCTTTTTGAATGTTATTTGATCATCATAGCAATCCAAAAAGGTAGGTTATTGTTTTCCCCACTTAAGAAAACTAAGGCTTAGGTGGTCGAGTCACTTGGCTAGGAGCCCACAACTCGAGTCTGAGCAGGTAAGCAGTCCTGGTCTGCCCAGGCTTCTGGCTCATCCTCCTCGGCCCTGGCCTCACAGGCCTGGAATGCTACCTCCTATTCTGGCACCAGGTCCTCCCAGCCCATTCATCTTGATCACTCTAAAATGAGTTCGGCTTAGGTGCCTGCCCCTATCCTCACCCTCTCATTGCTTTTTTCTCCAAGCTCTTGTCTGACCACTCGGCCCCAAGAACCTGCTCCTCTGGACTGTTGACCTACTGACCACTGATGAAGCCACTCTGCTCACCTGACCCCCACCCTGTGCCTCTGCCCCAGATGCCCCCACCCCTTGATGCTTATCAAATTCCCATGCATCCCTCCAGGAGCCTCCTTGATTCTCTGTCGCAGGCTTTGGTACAGAGAAAGGCTCTTCACGTGCTCATTTCCCTCACGTTGTTTAGTTTTCCTGAGCTCTGGGCTTTTGAAGAGATATCAGCCCTAGATTGGGCGTGATAGTAGAACCAGACAGTCCAGGACAGAACAGTGCTGGCAGATGGCGCCATAAATCCACCTGGGAGCAGAACACTAACCCCTGGGAAGAGCTAAGGATCCCAGTCCTAAAGGGACCAGGCTACTAGCCCACCCTGGCCAGGATCTCAACAATAGGGCAAAGACCAAAGCCCAGTAATGACCACCTAGACACAGTATTAGCATTATTCTGGAGGGATTGATAAATAGCCTCAAGAGTAGCAAGGGGAGGAATGGAAAAGCCTGGGGATCAGACAGGTTCTGACAATTAATATGCCAAAACAGCTGTTTAAGAAAAACTAATTTAATACTACAAAGCTACAGTAATCAAGGCAATATGGTACTGGCACAAAAACAGAAATATAGATCAATGGAACAGGATAGAAAGCCCAGAGATAAACCCACGCACCTGTGGTCAACTAATCTATGACAAAGGAGGCAAGGATATACAGTGGAAAAAAGACAGTCTCTACAATAAGTGGTGCTGGGAAAACTGGACAGCTACATGTAAAAGAATGAAATTAGAACACTCCTTAACACCATACACAAAAATACCCTCAAAATGTATTAGAGACCTAAATGTAAGACCGGACACTGTAAAACTCTTAGAGGAAAACATAGGAAGGACACTCTTTGACATAAATCACACCAAGATCTTTTTTGATCCACCTCCTACAGTAATGGAAATAAAAACAAAAATAAACAAATGGGACCTAATGAAACTTAAAAGCTTTTGCACAGCAAAGGAAACTACAAAGAAGACGAAAGGACAACCCTCAGAATGGGAGAAAATATTTGCCAACGAATCAACGGACAAAGGTCTAATCTCCAAAATATATAAACAGCTCATGCAGCTCAATATTAAAAAAACAAACAACCCAAACCAAAAATGGGCAGAAGACCTAAGTAGACACTTCTCCAAAGAAGACGTACAGATGGCCAAGAAACACATGAAAAGCTGCTCAACATCACTAATTATGAGAGAAATGCAAATTGAAACTACAATGAGGTATCACCTCACACCAGTTAGAATGGGCATCATCAGAAAATCTACAAACAACAAATGCTGGAGAGGGTGTGGAGAAAAGGGAACCCTCTTGTACTGTTGGTGGGAATGTAAATTGAGACAGCCACTATGGAGAACAGTATGGAGGTTCCTTAAAAACTAAAAATAGCATTACCATATGACCCAGCAATCCCACTACTGGGCATATACCCAGAGAAAACCATAATTCAAAAGACACATGCACCCTAATGTTCATTGCAGCACTATTTACAATAGCCAGGACATGGAAGCCACCTAAATGCCCATCAACAGACGAATGGATAAAGAAGATGTGGTACATATATACAATGGAATATTACTCAGCCATAAAAAGAAACGAAATTGAGTTATTTGTAGTGAGGTGGATGGATCTAGAGACTGTCATACAGAGTGAAGTAAGTCAGAAAGAGAAAAACAAATATCGTATATTAATGCATATATGTGGAACCTAGAAAAATGGTATAGATGAACCGGTTTGCAGGGCAGAAATAGAGGCACAGATGTAGAGAACAAACGTATGGACACTGAGGGGGGAAAGAGGCGGGGTGGTGGTGGTGGTAGTGTGATGAATTGGAAGATTGGGATTGACATGTATACACTAATATGTATAAAATAGATAGCTAATGAGAACCTACTGTATAAAAAAATAAATAAAATTAAATTTTAAAAAAAGCATCAATGAAATCCAAAGCCAATTCTTTGAAAAGATTGATAAAATGAATAAGCCTATAGCTAAGCTAAGAAAAAAGAGATAGATACAATTACTAATGTTAGGAAGAAAACAGGGACATCACTACAGATTCCATGGAAATTAAAAAGGAATAAAGGCATTCTATGTTTTTGAAGATTATATTGTTACATTCTCTAGCACAGAGATTCCTCAGCCATGTCCAGTCTACCATCATGTCCAGAGCTCATCAGATACCTTCTTTATTTCTAAATAAAGAACATTTTTGATCTCTGAAAAAAAAGAGAAAAAATAATTTAAAACTGTATTAGCCATTAACTCAATGGGTAAAATCAAAATAAATAAAACGCAAATTAAACAAGGTATTTGTTCAGACAATGAATAAAATAAACATGAATAAATGAGTGAATGAATGAATAAATAAATAAGACATTTTCTAATCTGGGAGATATTATTTTCAGCTAGTTTGCTAACGATCTGCCAACAAAGTGAAATGCCAAAAAAAGAGGTTCTGTACAACATTGTAAATCAACTATACTTCAGTAAAACAATTAAAAAAAAAAAAAGTTTCTGAAGAGGACCCTAAGGACTAAGGATTGTTGGGTGTCACTTTCATGCCAGCTCTTTTTGGCAAACTTTATTAAAATAAGAATACTTAATCACTTAAGGAGGTAAAACTAATTGAGGTAACATATGTTTCTAAATGGCAAAAGGTACATCATACGATCCCCAAGAATAGTGGAACATTCATTTCACAGCGGACATAAACAATAGAAGAATATAGTGCAATAAAACCCCAAGACAGAGGTCACAAAATGCCACTTCAAATATGCATTGACAAGGATTAAGCCAATATTTACATATTTCAAACTTTTCTAATAAAACGGGAAGACTTGGCACAGTGGGTTTGCTTTACCACCTTGCGCCAACCAGGCAGATCTGTGATGGTGTGTGTGTTAGCTATCCAGCTACCATGGCTGTGCAACTGCCCACACACCTGCCTTGGCTCCTGTGTAGGACCTGCCTGCCTTAGTGGTGTTTGTGTTGACACCCTAGTCCTCAAGGAATGGAATCCTAAGTCTCCAGACTAAACCAAAGACAGGGAAATATCCCCCTCCAAGTGCATCTGGTTTTTACAATTGAGATTGTTTTTGAGGCCACATTTTCATTCTTACTTTTCCCTTCATTTGTGCTCCTTAAGATAAGAAAGGATGCTGAGATGCAAAACCTAGCCAAGAGATATTTGGCTGAACTTATCAAAGAAGAATGCTGGAATTCGATGGCTGTGAAAGGCCGAGCTCTTAAGGTAACAGATAGAACTTCAGGTACAACACCTTTGCCAATGAAAATTTTCATGGAAAGTCTCATGGCAGAAAATTTTAAAAAGAAAAAGTTTAAGAAAATCCATATATAGGAAAGCATTCGAAGCACACCTTGCTCCTTCTTGTACTGACTCCACCTCGATGTGTCATTTTCCCTTGTCTCGTTCTTTCCTCTCTACTCAGTCCCCATGTGCTTCTAAGCCAGTAACTCTTAAACTTTGTTTCAGCACCTGTTTCGCTCTTTCTTCTACGACACCACCTGCATCCGCATCCGGGTCTCAATATCTGTCTATTCCAAAAAGCCACTTCACTCACATTCCACACAGATTGAAAACTAGACATAATATTATTCACATTTCTTTTTTTTATATAAATTTATTTATTTTATTTATTTATTTTTGGCTGCGTTGGGTCCTCGTTGCTGTGCGCGGGCTTTCTTTAGTTGCGGTGAGTGGGGGCTACTCTTCGTTGCGGTGCATGGCTTCTCATTGTGGCTTCTCTTGTTGTGGAGCACAGGCTCTAGGCACATGGGCTTCAGTAGTTGTGGCACGTGGGCTCAGTAGTGTGGCTTGCCGGCTCTAGAGCACAGGCTCGGTAGTTGTGGCGCATGGGCTTAGTTGCTCTGCGTATTATTCACATTTCTACCTGTACCTGCCTTCACGTTTTCTTTTCCTTTTTTTTTTTTTTAAATATTCACAGTGAGATTTTTATGATCTTTTTTTTTCATTTATTTTTTTATTTTTGGCTGTGTTAGGTCTTCGCTGCTGTGTGCGGGCTTTCTCTAGTTGCGGTGAGTGGGGTCTACTCTTTGTTGCGGTGTGTAGGCTTCTCATTGCGGTGGCTTCTCTCGTTGCGGAGCATGGGCTCTAGGCGCACGGGCTTCAGTAGTTGTGGCATGAGGGCTCAGTAGTTGTGGCTCGCAGGCTCTAGAGCGCAAGCTCAGTAGTTGTGGCGCACAGGCTTAGTTGCTGCGCAGCATGTGGGATCTTCCTGGACCAGGGCTCGAACCCATGTCCCCTGCATTGGCAGGTGAGTTCTTAACCACTGCGCCACCAGGGACACCCCTGTCTTCACATTTTCTAAAGGACTGTTTTTTGTGCCTTTTTATTGAGGTTCCTCCCAACACAGTTTCCCTCTTTGTGTAGGGTGACCAAGAGTCCCAGTTTATGCCTGTGGTCCTAGAGTAACTATTAACAGCACCTTTTTCACTTTCAAATATGCCCCCTGTTTAGATAATGAAGTATTGATCACCCTCCATTTATGTGATTGAGTATTGCTCTAAAACAGGGTTTCTCGAGAACGGCACACTTGGGGCTGGATAATTCTTTGTTGTAGGGGCTGACCTAAGGATTGGAGGATTTTGCAACATCCCTGCCCTCTATCTACCAGGCGCCAGCAGACTCCATCACCCCAATCAGTGACAATCAAAAATGTCTCCAGACATTGCCAAATGTCCCTGAAGGGCTGGAGAGGATGGAGACAGTGGCCAGCAAAATCACTTCTGGTTGAGAAGCACTGCTCTGGAAATAAATCTTTCACAAAAGCACAGTATTTTTGTTGTTGTTGTTGTTGTTGTTTTTTGCGGTACACGGGCCTCTCACTGTTGTGGCCTCTCCCGTTGCGGAGCACAGGCTCCGGATGCACAGGCTCAGCGGCCATGGCTCACGGGCCTAGCTGCTCCGCGGCATGTGGGATCTTCCCAGACTGGGGCACGAACCTGCATCCCCTGCATTGGCAGGCAGATGCTTAACCACTGCGCCACCAGCGAAGCCCCAAGGACAGTATTTTTTATACAAAGTTTACACCAATACTGAAGGCATACATTGTTTTATTTTATTTCTTTTTTTTTTAATCGAAGTAGAGTTGATTTACAATGTTGTGACAATCTCTGCTGTACAGCAAGGTGACTCAGTTATACACATATAGACATTCTTTTTTTATATTCTTTTCCATCATGGTTTATCACAGGATATTGAGTAATGTTCCCTGTGCTATACATTAGGACCTTGTTGTTTATCTACATTTATTCTAAATGTAATAGTTTGCATCTACCAGCCCCAAACTCCCAGTCCATCCCTCTCCCTCCCTCCTTCCTCTTGGCAACCACAAGTCTGTTCTTTATGTCTATGACTCTGTTTCTATTTTGTAGATAAGTTCATTTGTGCCATATTTTAGATTCCACATATAAGGGGTATCATATGGTATTTGTCTTTCTCTTTCTTACTTACTTCACTTAGTGTGATAATCTCTACATTGTTTTATTTTAAAGAAAGCTTCCATGGGCCATTCCACTCATGCATGATAACCTATGAATGAATTCTGATGAGAGAAAACATGCCCCACTCTGCCCCGATACACACAATTGTTCTAAAAATGGATTTATTTCATTTTGCTCTTTTTTTCCCAAGTGCTTTCACATCCCATGTGTGGTTGAGAACTTCCCAATGAAAGAACGCACAGATGAAGAGTTGAAAGAATTGAAGAGAGTTGTGCAGCAAAAAAAGATTGAAGCAGAGTGTCTTAAAGTACAATTTTAAATATATATGTGTTTATATAAGTGACGTGTTTTGTTTCAGGATTTCCTTCCTACAGATTTGAGTTGGAATACTACTTAAAATACGTTTAGATATTGTTTGTGTTTATATTCCTCGTTTATGTGTAGGAATATATTCTAATGAATATAGGAGCCTATATCCACGTAAGGAGCCTATATCCTAACAGCATTGGCTATCCCTCAAATATGATGATATACTTTTAAAATTGAGATTTGGGATTTTGTTCTTGTCCTGGCCAGAAGTTCTTCATCCACACATACTCTTTTTACCACCTCTTATCACTGGGGATTGTGTTTTGAGATAGTTGGCCAAGGATGAAGTAGAATCTGTTTGGGTGGGATTTATGGTTTTCCTAAAGCAATCCTAGCTTTTTTTTTTTTCCCCCAGCAATCTCTGTCAAACCACTTAAAAACACTGCCCAACTGGTGTAGTTTCATTTTGGCCAGAACTTTGCATCCATTCTTTTTCTAAAACTAAAATGAAGGCATGCTTAATTCTTTTTACATACGCATATCAGTCCTATGTGACTAAGTTCCTTTGTAAAATGTGAAGAGAAAGTGTATTTTTTAAAGCTTAAGTACCAAGAAAGACTCAAAATATTTACAAGAAGCTGTCATCCTGACAGAAAAATATGAATATTACACACTATCAAGAAGAATTTTTACTCTTATGATTTATCTACAGTCTATCAATTTCTGAGGCTTTCTCTTCAGCAGGTTCAGGACATCACTTTAAATTCAGTTGTTGGCAAGACAATTAACATCTTAAAATGATTGTTGAGATAATTAAGTTGTCCCAAAATTGCCCTTTAGAGAATTCTTCTTATTGCATAACTTTCATTTCATCTTTTTCTATGTTTAGCTACAGAAGGAAATTGTAGAGGTTCAGTCTGCAGTTACCTTGGTCAAAAAGCATCATGAAGAGGAGGATGAAGAAGAGGAAGAAGATGGGACAGCAAAAGATACCAACTTGCCCAATTACCTGCTTGGTAGTCTGAGTACTGATCTTAGGGTACATACCTCTTTGTTGTCAAGCCAACTGGAACTTCATTCCAGAGAGGAGAAAATCAACCAAATTATATTACTGAAAGTGGGTGAATTTTTTCTTTACCCTTGAAAATCTCTAAAACTTTCCATGAGGTGTCTTGCAAAGGCTCAAATTGAAATCTAATGCCAATCAAATGATGTTTTTCAAGTACACAGAGAAATATCCACATGGCTAGCATCCATGTTCTTTAAACAGAGCTCGTGGACAAGAGTTGTTTTCATCTATTTGGAGTGGGTTCTGTGATATCAGGTTTTCTAAAGAGCACCCTCCACTAGCTAACACCGCAAACCATTTTTCTACTTAGATCTTCAGGCAACTCAAAGATCAAAGAAATCCTTGAATGCCACCTTCTAGGTAACCCAGATGTCAATTAGGACCTCCTTGTAAGATCAAGATGTGAATGCTTATCTATCTCCTTAATCTAGGAAAATACAGTTTCCTCTCTAAGATTTCTATAAGTGCTGGGGCTCAGGGATAAGGTATGGTGTCCTTCAGGCTCTAGGCTCCTACTCCTTGCTTTCCCCCAAACAAGTCAGTTTCAGAACACACCTGTACACGCCATGCCTACTAAAGGTTTTTGAAAACTCAGTCACTGAGATTGCACCAATGCAGACCGTTTGAAATTTAATGTTTGGCCATTCCTATTCCTGAAGATCCTTCAGCCATGTCTGCAATTTGAGTTCTAGCCTCCTGCTGTGTTACTCTGCTCTCCCTTCCTGTCTTTTTCTCTTCTTTTTCTCCTCCAATACCTAAAATTCCTGTGCATTTATACTGAGAACCGTTGAGTTATCCCTTTTGTTGCTTAGCTTCTGCTGACCTATGCCCTCAGTGTCTCACCTTCCTGCTGCTTTATTAAGGTGTTTTCCTACAAGAAAGTAATTTCAGCCTGAGAGAAATGCTGGTGCCAGCCATTAAGATCATTTTCTACCCTGCCTTAATGGTTTCATCTTCAGTAGGATAGATATATAGACTGAAGTCTGATGGTAAAGTCAAGTCTACTTTTAGTTTGACCCATCATTCTACTCATCAGCTGAGCTAGGGGCAATCCAGTTGGACCCACATCCACCTTAGTAAATGGCTGATCCAACTGGACAGCTTGGGTTCCCTTTCTACCTGAAAATGACCTGTCCATACAGAGGAAGAATATTGTGTGTAGTTGTGCTTCTCTGGAAGATTCTCCAGACCTCTATAGGCCATCTTTTCCTCACCTCCTCTCCCCAAACCTGGTTCCAAAGAAAAGATATTCCCCAACTTTAATACCGAATATTTCTTTCTAAATATTTTTATGATGGATTTTTTTAAGAACATACACAAAAGTAGAGAGAATAGCCCAAAGAGCCTCCAAGTAGCCATTACCCACTTATCAATATACCTGCACACTGAGTTACATTGTACATTTCTGGAAGTACATTGTAGTATAACAGTTATGCTGTTGCTTAACCTTACCCATGGTGGGATGCCACTATAGATTACTGAACCAAGAAGTGACTTAATATAAACAGTATTTTAGAAAGATTACTTTGCTTATAATTTGTAAAGTGATTTTGGAGGGAAAGTAAAGCTGTGGGACCATGTTGCCAGTAAAGGTATAATACATGGTGTGTTTATAATATATTGATATTTTAGGATATTATTTACAAGGTAAAAACAGCTTTCAATAATGAGTTTGATACGGCATATAAACAAAAAGAGATTGAAATTGCACATGTGAAGGAAAAAAATGTAAGAATTCAAGAAATCATTTTGGATCTGGAGTTGGAAGAATCAGTCTGGCAACCAGAATTTGAGGACTGTGAGAAGCCAGAGAGAACCCTTATTGTGGAAAGTACTGAGGTACGATTATCCGTACATCATCTCTTCCCTTCTTTCTCATGACATTTTCCAGGCTCTTATTTATTCTTCTTGTTTTTGCTACCAGAAGCAACCGTATAAGGTAGCATTCTTGGTTACAAGTAACAAAAACAGTTAACATAGCCCCAGCAATAATGGGGATTTCTTCTATGAATGCCATAGAGTCCAGAGAATATTTGGACACCAAGCCTAGAAAGAAGCAGGAACCACACACTGGAACCTTGTGGAGAGTCCAGAAGTGCTCTTTCTTCATCTCTTGACTCACTTCTCTCTGCATTTCAGCTGCCTCTAGCAGTTTCTATGTTATATCACCTATGCTCAAGAGAGCAATTTGTCCAAACTATAATCTCTTAGTCCTAGTCCTGGATTCGCCTGGGAAGGGGCCTCTTGGTCCAACTTGGGTCCAGCACCTGTACCCATGGAGGCTGGGTCACATAATGGGAATGAGGCTGATGGAGCTCCAGTAATTATCTAGCCATTAGAGTAGTATGGGTCCCAGAGAAAGGGGCTCTCTGGACAGCCTTCTTAAAAGGTGTTTGGCACAAATGCAGTTACAAATAAATGCTTAAAGAAGACAATTCAAATATAATCATATTTCATTTATAAAAAGTAACTCAAAGAGAACACCCTCGCTCACATGAAACCATCTTGATTACTTTGGGGCAAAAGATAATAGTGTTGCTTAGAAGTAATAACAAACACTTATACAGTCCCTGTTAACAGTAACCATCTATTTTTCTAACTCTCTCATTTTGGACCTCATCTTCATTCCAAGATAGGAAATTGGTTGCAAAATCTGGGTAGTCCCTCTATCTCCTTAATCCCTTCTAACCTCCTCCCGGTGTGTGGAAAGAAAGTATGGCTTGAATTTTGTAAGAATAACAGCAGGAAACCACATTTTCTCTTTCAGATTACAGCTCAGAGACATATTAATCCATGGCAAAAAGCCAAAACAGAATTGCTTGTGACCTGTGAAATGGAGCGATTGCTTCTGTCACGGGTATGCGGTTTTTTTAAATGGTACCTAAGACCCTTTTCCTTTTAGGGATATTTGTTCCTAATTTGGTTGAATAGTCTTGTACTCCACCATAGAAACACATCAAGGCATTTGTTGTGGTCAGAGTCACTGGGATCTCAGTGGCCTCCTCTTCTCCCCTCCATGCATGCCACTGCCCACCCTCCCCAATCCTAAATGCAGTCATTCTAACTTTGGGGACGGGGGGCTGTCCCCAGTGCCACTGGAGTGTCAGACCTCTGTCTCAGTGACCCTCTCTGACCTTGGCTTTTTCCGAAGGGCCCCACCACAAGACGCCGAGCCCTCGTGGACATGATGGGAGGAGTTCTGGAAGTCAAGAAGGAAGACATTTTGAGAATGGTGAGATTCCTGGTCATCCTTATGGAAGGTGGAATGGGATGGAAAGAGCTACTTAAATGTGACCATTTTTTCCCATGTGAACCTGAGTTGTGGAAATTCTACAGCGACAAATATACCACCCCCCAGTACCTTATAAACTTACCACATCAGGCAAAGAAGAAGAAGCTTGAAACACCAGGCTTGCCTTCCAATCTGATGAAAAGCAAACAAATGAACAACAACAACAAAACAACCACAGTTGTTTGGGTCTCTACAGAAAGTAGGGATAATACTGCACCTCTAATTTTCCAGATACACCAAGAAACATTCCCTTTGATACCTGACATAGGTATCCCTGGAGCTCAGGCATAGTTCTAGCTATGAAGATATCAACTCACACTTCTGAACTTGTCACCTAAGAGTCAGGGTACATCCCAAAATGCTTGCCCTCGCTTAAGTGACAGAAAAACCATTGTAACATTTTTTCATATCCTTTGGTCAAAGTGTTAGGTCATTGCCTTGCCAATGTGAAGAACTGTACCCTTTTAAAGGGCTCTTTTTTTTTAAACTGTAACAATAACTCTGAGTTTTACTGTATTGCTATATTTATGTTTAACCTAGAATATATGCTTTCCTTTATATCTTCAGGTGATTCCTCAACCTGCTTTCATGTCAAAACCTGATGCTTTGTGGTCTGAAAATGAAAGGAAACAATTCAAAGAGTATGAGAAAAAAGTCAAGGAATTAAATGAAGAAAGAGATAAGTATAGAAAGGTCAGAAGAGCAAAGAATATAACCTACCTTATCAAGGGTTTTGTTTCAGTATCTTTTCAAATGAAGTGCTCTTTATTTTCTCATTGTCTTTAGTAGTCTAGAGATGGTGTTTGGGCTTAAATTCTCAAGAGAATTTGAAGAAGCGAGTGGAGATAAATGTAAAGGCTTAGTACAATTTAAAACGAAAAGAACATGTAGCAATTTTTTAAAGTTCTTATTGATTTCAAATTTCACATCATTACAGTTCATTTGGTCCTTCATTCATTCTTCAAATATCTAATGAACACCTATGGTAGTATGTTCAAGGCACTGCAAGGTACTGCTCTCTATTGTCTATGTCAATTTGAGTTGTATACTGTTGTTTGACTTGCTCTCAATTTCAAGGAAAAGACGAGAGAAAAATGACACAGTCAATAAAGTTCTAATTTGAGATTTTTGCAATGCAGGTCTCCTTCCATCACAAAGAAACATTCCCACATTAAAAGTGCTTACAATTATAATAGAGATGTAAAAGGTGATGGTATACAACCAAGTAAATGATATTTATTCTTCTGTGAAGGAAGTAAAATCATACCATCCTTTGAGGCAGGGCAGTTTGTCAGCTTTATGGTGAACAATTCCTTTGAACGTATTGTTAACTTGTCCCTGTTTTTATTCACTGCAGTCCTCTAACAATGTCTTTGTGTATTATCCAAAATGAGTAGTTTTGAATGCAGTAAAGATTTCAAGAAGTTACAGAGTATAGATGCCTAAAGTGGTGCCATTTACTCCACAGTCTTGCACTGTAAAATAGTCTGCTGCCTACACCTTCACCCCCTGCTCCTTGGCCATGCTTACCTGGTAAAACCTCAGCCTTGATTAAACCAGGACTCAACCTTCTCTGCACCTGCACCATGCAGTGGGTAAAGGAAAAATACTGACTGGTTTCAGTCTAATGACCTTGACCTTTATTGGGTCCCTAAAGCTGCTCAACAATGCTATTCCCCCTAGCTTTCAATTTCCCCCTAGCTTTCAATTTCCCCCTAGCTTAATCCACATCACCTGGGGGAGCTTTTTTAAAATACAAATTCAGAATCCGTCATTCTGAGGACATAGAAGGACCCTGAGATTCTGCATTTCTAACAAGTAACCACATGGTGCAGCTTCTGCTGGTGGGTGGACTACAAGATCCTAGCAAGATCCTAGAGGGCCACTTTATGTGTTCTCCCCTATCCTCAAACCTCCAACACCTGACTGTCAACTCACTCTCACCTTATTTTCTTTTTCACTGGGAGAAGAGAAGCAACTAAAAGAGATTTTCCTTACGCCTCTCCCGCCACATCTACCACCCACCTGCATTGAATCCAGAGATCCTCCCTGCCTTTCTGTTCCTTATGGGTGAAATGGCCTTGCAGCTGCCCAAGCCTGGTCTTCCACTCGTGCACTAAGTCCCATCCCATCTTACCTGTTCAGTGCTGTTACTCCAGCAATTTGCCCCTTTTCCCTGCATTGTCAGTTTTCCCCCTCTACTGGATTTTTCCATAGACGCATGCTGTAGTCTTACACATTGTATACATCTCACATCTTATACAAAAGAAAAAAAGACTCCCTTGAACAGGATTCTGGAGTTCTTTCTATAATTCTTGTGACTTTGGGGTTAGTCTGAATTTATTGCAAAATAAAAAGTTAAAAGAAAAGAAAAAACAAACACTCCCTTGACTCCACTTTCTTCTCAATCCACTGCTCAATGTCTCCTCGAAAAACTGATGTTCACTGTCTCTAATTCCCCTCTTTTAAAAGGATCATTTTTTAAAAAAACTTTTGTGTTATGGAAAATGTCAAACATGTATAATGACCCTCTTATGCAGCTTCAACAATTATTGACTAATGCAAATCTTATCTCATTCTATACCTCTACCTATTTCCCTGACACTGAATTATTTTTTCACTCATTTGTAAAAAAATTTTTTTTTTAATTTATATTTTGGCTGCGTTGGGTCTTCATTGCTGCGCGCTGACTGGACTTTCTTTAGTTGCAGCAAGCAACTGCTACTCTTTGTTGCGGTGTGCACGGGCTTCTCATTGCGGTGGCTTCTCTTGTTGCAGAGCATGGGCTCTAGGCGCGTGACTTCAGTAGTTGCAGCATGCGGGCTCAGTAGTTGCGGCGCATGGGCTCAGTAGTTGTGGTGGCCGGGCTTAGTTGCTCCATGGCATGTGGGATATTCCTGGACCAGGGATCAAACCCGCATCTCCCACACTGGAAGGCGGATTCTTAACCACTGGACTACCAGGGAAGTCCCGGGAATGGGAGAAAATCTTGATGTGATGGATTCTGCATTGTATATTCATCCTTCCTACTTGGTCTCCCATCTCTCACCTCCCCTGCTTCTCATTTCTCAGCATCTGATACAGATCTGATACAGACATTTTTAGACAAAATTAGATTCCCCCAGGAATGCTTGAGGGAAAAACTTGTGTTTTTAACCAATATTCCTTGAGTTCCCACTATGTGCATATGTTAGATCCAAGGGACACGTGGTGAATAGAAAGACACAGCCCTCAACCCTCAGTGTTCACTATCTGGTGGTGAAGGGGGTTATATATTAACTGGACATTCACAAAATAATTATTTAACTACAGTGTGATAAATTAGGAGGACAAGTTCAAATGCCATCTATAACAGTAAACACAGAGGCACTGACTTAGATTGGGGTGTTCACCTGGTCCCCTTTACAGGCTGGCCTGCCCATCCCTTTGCTGCTGTGAGTGCTGCAGCTAAAGGCTTATACCCAAGGCCACTGGAGTCTTGTCCTTGGCTGACCAAGGGGGCATTATTGTCCAGAGACACCGCAAGGTTATACCGCTGCTCCCACCCAGAACGGCCAGCAACTGATGAGATGGGGGTATGAAAGTCCAGCCCTCTCAGCTCGAATTGGGACAGGTCAGCAGAGCCTCTCCATTACCCTTATACCCCTGAGAATCAGGCCAGGGCTGGGCCACCTGAAAGCACATCATAGCTCAGCTCCTGCCCCTTCCTACCCGTTTCCCTCACCCCCGTATAGGTGTCAAAAGAGCACTCCCTCTAGAAAACATGTGCACTGGAATCCTGTGCCAAACTTTGCTGCTAAGACTCAAGACGGTGCCCAAGGGCTTCCCTGGTGGCGCAGTGGTTGAGATTCCGCCTGCCGATGCAGGGGACACGGGTTCGTGCCCTGGTCCACGAGGATCCCACATGCCGCGGAGCGGCTGGGTCCGTGGGCCATGGCTGCTGCGCCTGCGCGTCCGGAGCCTGCGGGAGAGGCCACACCAGTGAGAGGCACGCATACCGCAAAAAAAAAGAGATAGTGCCCAAGGCTTCCTTGAGAAAGTGGCATTTGTTCTCACATTAGAAGAATGAGAAAGAATGAACAGGTTGAAGAGTGAGGAAGGGACAGCAGGCAGATGGAAAAGCATGGAGAAGGGCCTGCAATGAGAAGAGTGTGGGGCATCTAAGAACAGTTTTAGCAAAAGGCCATTTTGATATCATAAAAAGTTCCTTTCAGACCAGAGAGCTTCAAAGGCCTGAAAGCTCAGTGTTTTAAAAAAGGGTGCATAGGGGACCCTTGGACAATCTGGCCTCAGGAGGCTGAGTCTTTGGCCATTTGCCATATAATGATGCTTCCATTATCCAGAAACACCTGAACTTGATAAACAACTACTAGGAGGCCACAATTCATAGGATTTTTCCATTCCTATGAGATAGTGTCATAAATTATTATAAGCAAATTGGCCCAGAGCTGTATTTGTTTTATTTTTAATATTTCCTCATTGCTTAATTAGCCTAATTTAGGTGGTATTTCTCCTGGTATCATATATTTCTATACATTTTGCTAAACTTCTCTCTCCATAATCTTCCCAGGGTTAGTCTCTTCCTTTATTAAACCAGCATAGAGAAAACTTGTTTTTTTTAAATAAATTTAAAATAAATTTAAAATAATAACAACATTCTACCATCATAGTAATAATTGATTCAGGTGAGAATTATCAATGGATGCTAAAAGTTTGATGAGAAACAAGATTTTTTACATAGTCTCAAAGTATTTTCCCACAAATCAATTACAAATGGAAAAGTGGGAATGGTACAATAGAGAAACTAGCAGACGCTACCTAACCCAGTGATCACAGTTAACATCAGCCAAAGTGAAACGAAGCAGCATTGTGTCTCCTGAAGTGGTGCACTGGGAAGGATACAACATGATTTGTGGAGCAT
>NW_006798383.1:4280702-4311538 GCF_000442215.2 Lipotes vexillifer | reverse complement strand
AATGTACATGCTGGTCTAAGCATAGGAAACGCCAGACAGACCTAACCTGAGTGGCAGACCCCAAAATAACTAGCCTGTATTCAAGTGGCTGCAGGTTATTCTGAAATGAGAGAGAGAGAGAGAGAGAGAGAGAGAGAGTAAGGGGGGGAGATTTAGCAAGCGATAAAGGAAATGGGGTAGAATGTTAACCGTTGATTAATTTGGTTAAAAGCATATGAGAATCTTTGTCCTATTCTTGCATCTTTTCTGTAAATTTGAAGTTATATCAAAATTTAAAAGTTACCAAAAATTTCTAAGGTAAAAATAGTTTGTAACAGTATGTCTAGGATTGATCTGAAGATGTCATTCTCTTTAAAAATGTAAATTTATATCTTTCCACTTACCTACTGCGTGCTTAGTGCTAAGTCTTGTTGGAATTTTAAAGAAGGAGGTGGTACTTTTCCCTTCTGATGTAGAACTATTTAGAGGGAGAAAACATACAGAAAACAAGAGAGTATAAATAACGTAAATATGTATGTATACAGTTCACCCCTAAATGACTCAGGCTTAGGGGCCCTGACCCTCCTCACAGTCCAAAATCCGAGTGTAATTTTACCGTTGGCCCTCCACATCTGTGGATTCAACCATCCGTGGATGGTGTAGTACATATTTGTTGAAAAAATATCTGCGTATAAATGGACACACACATTTCAAACCCATGTTATTCGACCACCAACTGTATTCATAACTTAAAAAAACAAATCAAGATTTCTTAGGGCCAGATTGTGTGCCTGGAAATTTCTGTCCTGTATAGAGAGTCAGAATTTTCTGGAAAACTTTGCTGCAGTTTGTTTTACTAGACCTCTGTCTGCTTGCATCATTAGCCCTGATCAGTGATTTTAACTTTTTTTTTCCAGTGTAATCTTTTTTAAGCAAAAATCTCAGATTCACAATATAACAGACCCAGCAGAAACATCTCTGGTTAAAGGAGGAGCCCAGAGTACCTCACGAGGCCTGCCCTCCACCTGCCCCCTTGTTTTAGCAAAATGTAAACAACCACTTCCTAGGAACATTTGATGTTCCTAAATGTTAACTTTGCTGTTGATTTCCTTTTAGTCATTAGAAACAGAAATGAAGAAACTTCAAAACTCTATTCAAGAAAGCACACAGAATTTTGATGAACATTTGAAAAGACTCTTTGAAAGGAGAGTGAGGGCGGAGATGGTTGTCAGCCAGGTAAATAAAAGCTTTACTTATATGACTTGTTCTTTTAAGGAGCCTCCAGGGCCTCTCATTGCTCTTAGGACAAAGACCAACACCCTGTCTGGCATCCAGGTCCTGCACTCGATGGCCCTGACTCCTGCTCCAGCCTCATCTGTGGCCGCCCCCTCACTTGCCATGCTCCATTCTCTGCCTCCTGTTCACATCTCCTTCCTCCCAACGCAGCAGTAAGACTCTGCCCACTTCTCTGCTTCCTGGGCTACATCTACTCATCTGTCAGGTCCCAGACTATGTTAGATCTTCTTGTTATATACTCTGTTCTTTTACTTCCTATCACTTATTACAACTGAATTTTAACTTATTGTGAATCCCTTTCTAATGCTCCCAAGACTATAAGCTCCGTGAGGGTAGGGACCGAGTCTGTCTTGTTCATTTTTGTGTTTCCAGCAACTAGCAAAGGGCTGGGCTCATCCTGTATGTTGAATGAATGAATAATATACATGCCCCAAAAGATCAGATGAAAAATCTGACTTAATCTGATTCAGCAGTAAGAATATAAATGAAGCATACAATAACTTAGAAGCAAGAAGACCAAGAATGAAGGCTTCAAATTCTGTGGGAAAATTATTCCTAACATTAGATTCTATACCTGACCAAACTATCAACTGAGTGTGAAAGGAGAATAATATTTTGAGAAATGCAAGGTCTCACAAATTTATATGCACCCATTCTCTGGAAGCTAATGGAAGATGTATCTCACCAAAGCAAAGGGGTCAACCAAAAAAGATGAGAGAAGTTAAGGAACCTCCAGGAGGATGTCTGTATTGTCAGGGTCCTAATAGGAATGGTACCCTGAAAGGGTTACATTTAAGAGAGGTAATGCAGGGACTCTTCACTGAGGTATGGGCAGGGTTAAGAGAAACAGTAAAGAATAATGAAACAGCCAGAGACTAGAAACGATGGGAAGCCAGTGTCATCTCTAGAGTTAAAGAGGCAAGGGAAGGGCACTATTACCAGGACCCAGCAAGACCCATAGCCATGGGAGAGGGGCTGTTCCTCAGTTATCGTGGCCACAGATAGAAGAACATAATCACTGGCCCAGCAGGGAGGGGATGTATGCATATGGTAGTTGGGTGGGGGGAGATTGGGAATGAATGCTCCAGCATTAGTCTTAGGAGTGCATTAGTCATAATGGCCAAAAAGTAGAAATAATCCAAATGTCCAACAACTATGAATGGATAAATAAAATGTGGTTTATCCCTATAATGGCATATTATTCAGCTACAAAAAGAATGTAATAATACATTCTACAACATGGATGAACCTTGAAAACATGCTAAGTGAAAGAAGCCAAACACTTTAGGCCACATATTGAATGATTCCATATATATGAAATGTCCAGAATAGGCAAATCCATAGAGACAGAAAGTTAATTAGTAGTTGCTTTGGGTGGAGGCGTGAAGGCCTCTGGGAGGTGTGGGGAGAAATGGGAAATGGCTGCTAACGGATTTCTTTTAGAAGTGATGAAATATTCTAAAATTGTGATGATGGTTGCACAACTGGGAATCTGATTTTTAAAAACCATTGAATTACAGACTTTAAAGGAGTGAATTGTATGGATCGTGAAATATACATCTTAGTAAAGCTGTTATTTTAAAAAGATAGAACATCTTTTCATACAAGACAATGAGGAAACTATCAAAGACTACTAAGTAACATCAAAAGGACTCAGGAGTCAACTTTAAAAGTTCCCCTAAATGGGACAATTTAAGATTCAACAATAATAATAATTGCAATTAACTGAAACCTATCAAATTTGTTAGATTAATGAATGTGTGATATTTTAAAAATAAAAATGCCATCAAAGGATAACAACAAATTTATTATCTAAAAACTAATAAAGAGAAAGTGTCAAGTATTTACTGTTTTCCTGTATGAACTACACTGCTAGGTAACCAAATAGATAGGGAGAAGTGTCCCTTTATAAGAGGATTTCAATCAGTAAGTGAAAAAGGAATGATAGAAATATAACATCACCATTTTGCAGCTCCCAATGGATTAATGGACCTGGCCATTGAGATCTACAGCTGCTAACATCTCAAAAAGCAAGACAACTTGATACTACCTGTTTCCTGGTCAAAAAGCACAATATCCTTTATGATCTTCATAAAAGGATCAAACATAGGTCTGATCTGTCCTCTGATTCAGCTGCCAATTTTCAGGAAATACATGGGATAAAGGACTCTGAAAAACTTGCCATAAGTATGCAGTTAGCAAAACCCAGACTATGTGAAACTACAGATAACTGCAAATAAATGTGAGGAAAAGAAAGGGCTGAAAGGGAACCTGTGGATTATAAGAGACTTTTAAAATGTGACAGTTTTTTCACCAGCATGTTATACAGTAGTGCCTAGAGATACATATTTGGGTAATAATACTGCAAAGAAACATAAAGAGGTGATTACTATAAAAGTCAGGACAATGTTTATTATCGGGGTTGAGATTAGAATGGGGACACATGGAAAGGGCTCTGGTAAAGTGGTAAAGTTCTAGTTCTTAATTGAGTGGTGATAACAAGGGTGTTTTGCCTTTATAATAACTCATTCAACTATACATTTGTTTTACGTATTTTCCTATGTATGTGTTTTATCTTACAATGAAAATTGAAAAGGGTAAAAACAACTGAGCAGTTATTGCAAGTTTATATTCCCTTTTTCTTAAAAAGAATTTCTCTTACTTGTATGTCATAAACTTGCTTGATGAGTGCCAAGTCTGTGACCCTCAACAGGAAATCCTTTCAAACGCAGGCATATTGATCATTTTCCCCCTTTTTAAATATTTCTGCAGGAGGAATTGAAAATAAACAACCTTGTGTTTTCCTTACTGTTGGATGAAGAAATAAGCTCCAGAGAAGCCTTCCTGAACAACTACCTTGCAAGGAAGCAGGAGGAGAAAGTAAGTATAGTGTCTGATACCTGAGTACAAGCATCTTCTGACAAAGGGGATCCCTCTTAACAAGAGCTCACATGCCTAGTCCCTTCCTTCCTTCTACATTCCTACTCGACTGTGTGCTTTCCTTGGCTCCCTGTCTGGGACTTTGCCCCAGGGTCAGATGAAAGTGCCCACTCCAATCTGTTCATAAAGTTATGTGATTCTGCATCTGCAATCATTTAGTCAAACGAACTATGTAACTTTCATATGACATATGGTTTATAAAATGAGGCCATGTGGCTTCATGGTTGAAGGGGCCCACTTTTAACCACTGACTAGCTATGGGACCTTGGACAAGACACATAACCTTTAAAGCTATTTTCAAGCTCTTCTCTAGGGAATATTGTTCTCTCTGGACCTTTTGGCACCCTAAATTTCACTAAATATATAAGTAATGGGTTAGCTTATAGAATGAAAAGCTGTCATATTTTGAAAAACTCAAATAGGAGCATGAATAGATATGTTTCATTAAAGAGACAATGAATACAAAATACATGTCACATAATAATTTTCAAAAGATGTCAGCTTTTATTAGTATTAATAAATGACATTTATGAATGACGTAAAGTATCAAATGACATATGTAGTTATTGTTGCCAAGAGTCTGTTAAAGAGCATGTGCAAAGCACCTTCTAAATACAACCCTACTCATAACAACCCTACAGAGTATGGGATTTCTTTTGTAGATGAGGAGTCCATCTCAGAGAGACTGGTAACAGGCTAAGTCACTCACTGGTGTGTAACATACCAGACATTGGAACTGTAGATATAAATAAAGATCCTCCAAATGAGAATAAGCAGACTATTTATTCAGAGCTTGGTATAGTAAGGGAATTAGCCACCATCACTTGTGTTTGGCAGACACTCAAAGGCAGGCAGGGGATGAGAAAGCTTTATGATGAATAGAAGAGAGGGCTTCAGCTATTCCCTGATTCGAAGTTATTGGCATGGAGAAGCCTGGAGCAAGTTAATTAGAAGCTTGGCAACCTATGTACTTGGTCTAGGAAGCATCTTTGGCTTTCTCTGGTTGGTCCTAAGTTGAAAATGGTGGCAAAAATTAGGAAAGCTGAAAGTTATTGACCAAGTCCTGGCAGTTTAGGGCCGATCGCTGCAGAGGCTGTGGTTTCACTTCCTGGCTGGTTGTAGGTTATGGGTCAGGGCTCTATCTTTATATATGGTCTGGCTGTTGTCCATTTACATATTCAGTCTCTCAGAACCAAGGTCCATGCAACTCCCAAGCCTGTGCAATTTCATCATCCATACTGCCCTGCCAAGAGTGTAGTGTGCTCCCTAGTCACTTACACACTCACATACAGAGCTGGCTACCCTTCAAAACAGGTGAGTGGATGTTTGTCCTTTCAGTCTCCAGTCAGTTTACTGTCTTCTGTGAATGTTATCTGTAATTGATACTTCACTTCACATTTATCTTGTACTAGGGAATTCCTTGTTCTTTTCAGTATCCCCAATATTTTTGTTTATCCTGAAAAATCTCCAGTTCCAATCTTCTATTCCCGATGTTATTATAGAGCCAGACTACAGAGGCCATCCGGAAATCTAGAGAGGACCTCGATATGTACAAGGAACACTACGACAACTTACTGGCGGAAGACAAAGTGAGAGCTGTTGTCTCACCCACTCGCTAATGCAGTAGAGTTGCTGCTGCCTGGATTTGGGGAAGATTAAGAGGGATATCATTTAATTTCCTCATAGATTTTTCTCCTACTGTAATTCACAGTTACGGGTGTGCTTCATTCTATGCCCCTGTGTATTTCTACACTTGATCTTAGCCAAAAGGCCGAGAAGCGATCGCCACTGTGTATTTCTAAAAATCACTATGTAAAATAAATTTTTGTAAACTTCTCTCGTTCAAGCTTTCTCTTGTACAAAAAAGAGAGAGCTCATCTAGACTTTGGAGCTTTTTGAACTTCAGGTTGCAAGCCTCATTAGTTGGTTATGAAATCAATTTAGTAGGCTATGATCAGCAGATTTATAATGGAAAAGAATAGGATAGAAAAGCAAACAGAAGAATAGAATAGAACGGAATGGAATAAAATAGAGGTAACTTGCATGTTTTACAGGTAAATATCATTTTGTGAAACTTCAGTTCTGAATGATTTCTAAGACCTCTTATATAAAGTAATGTTTTAAATTTACTGAGGTGCTTCTTGTTAAAAGTAAATCTTTGTTAAATCCTTGCACAGTGAGTGGTCACCCTCTAACAAGGTTATAAACCAAGGTTTCATGGATTTTTAAAATCAAAATGATACAAACTGTATTTTAAAGGGTATTGTCAACAAATAAAAGCCTTCTGAACAAAGTTACAATCCTGTCAATGATATGTTTTCCCTTAGGTTCTAGATCGCAGCTTTAAAAAGGAATTTTCTGAAATTCCCAGTCATCAGGTGGATATACTCTACAAACTTTTTAAACGCCGACCAAGGTTTGTTTCCTCTTTGCTATCATGTTTTTGAGAAAAAAATTTGTGAGCGTTATTAGATGTCAGCTTTTTCTCCCGATCAGTTCGTAATATTCAGTGTAACATCTTTTATGTGAAAATGTTCAAGTGTCTTGATCATAACTCAGTTTGTTAAAGATCATTCTTATATCTTACAGTAGGCAATGAAGACTAAGGATTTCTTTTTTACTATTTAAAAATAGTTAAGTATCTAGGTAATCATAGTGCTATTATAGGTTCTATTTTATACATGAAAGTAGTTCCTCGTAAGACACAAATGGCAGACAGATTTATAAACTGTTTTTCCCAAGATGTGTCCCATCAAGTATGAGTCCCTTGCAGTATGAATTGGAATTACACATAAAAGTCTTCCAGGACAAAATAAGTTTAAGGAAATACTGGGTTGAAAAAGATAAAGTTAAAAGATTTTCTTTCCTGAAGAACATTTCAGAACTTTTTGTAGCCTTTGCATCCCCAAGTATAAGAAATAGAGTAGGAAATGTTTTCCAGACCTATTCGACCACAAATACCCTTTCCTCAGAGCATCTCATGTGATTTGTGTTCAAGACAAAGTTTGAAAAATGCCAGTATAAATGATTGAAAATAACCATTATCAGAAGAGTTCTAAAATATCTGATTTTTATACCGAGAGTATCACTAGAATTACATCTCACAGATTTCCAAATTTTTATCAATTCAGATTTCCATAATTTTTAATCAGACATAATGTAGGAATCATGGAGTTTGTCACAAAGATATAGGCTCATTTGTGTCTGAGATGCAAACTCATTCTCTCACCTTTGACAGGTTACATGCAACCTGAGGAATTCAGTCTAGAGCAAGCCTTATGTCTTTGTTTCCCTATTTTTAAAGGAGTGAGTTACATAAGCCTGTGAAGAAAGAAGTGAGACCTCCCATATACTGGGAGGCAGCAGTGGAAAAAGCATAAACTCTATTGTCCAACAGAATTAGCTTTAAATCCTAACTCCACATCTATCAGACCTGTGGCCTTGGCCAGTCACTTCTCTCACAGCCTCACTTCCTTCATCTAGAAAAAGAGGATAACAATAGTAACTTCACGGCATATTGTAAAGCACCTTGAGAGTGAGTGCCTGGTACAAATCTCTGTACCCTTCTCTTCCCAGCTGCAGGCCAGGGAAACAAAAATAATCCATTAATGTAGTTAAAAAGAGGCACTTCTCCAGTTGCACATACAGCTGAACATTCTCCAGGCTACTCACCTGCAACAAGGATACCAGCAGAGGATGTATGGGGCAGAACCAGGGAACATCCACACTTCCCTCAGGCATTTACTTACCTGCTTAAAATGCCCAGAAGGGAGACATTTTCTAGTGCAGGTAAAACTGCCAGTGCTGACAGCAATTGGGGACATCTATAGTCCAGCCGAGGTCATGTCTGGGGATCCAGAGAGGATGGAAGAAGGTCCAAGTGGGTGCTTTTCTCTTTGGGGTAATCCACCCACTAGCCACAGGAAACTGTCATGCAGTATCACACCTCTGCTAAGGGTTACATTAATTTAACAGTGATTTTTTTTGTATGTGAGAATGTGAAAGGTTGATGGGCTTTTATTGGTAATACCAGGATTCACAAACAAAAAGTGCACTCAGATACGACCAGTCTTGTGCCTTTTGGAGAGCGACCAGGATCTGGGAAATTGAATAAGGATGCCTTTGCCCAGTTAATGAAAGCCATGGATGACTTGGACAGTATTAATAACATGCCACAAGGCTTGGACCCCTCCGTCTGGGAACATTTCTGCATGACCAGACGAGCGAAAGTGGAAAATGAACAGAAAGTATATAATAACATTTTATTATTTTATTTCATTTCATTTAGTGTACTAGTATCAAATATATAGTTTATGGTGGTCAGTGCTTCTAGAAAAGCTAGTTTATTTAGGTTTTCCCACTAGGGTAGTAGTTAGTAATATTAATAATAATGATAAAGAAATAAAATATTAACCTCAGTCCTATTGAGGGCTAAGTACCTATAGACCCAAATTGATGGCCACTAGCCACACGGGGTTATTTTTTTACTTGAAATAAATGTGGACAGTCCTAATTGAGACATGCTGTAACTGGAAAATACACACAGATTTAGAAGACTTAGCATGAAAAAAGGGAAAGTGCCTTAATATTTTTTATATTCCTTACAGGTGAAAAATGATAATGTTTTGGATATATTGTATTAAATAAGATAATAAAATTAATTTCATCTGTTTCATTTCACTTGTATAATGTGGCTCCTACAAAATTTAAAATTACATATGTGGCTTGCATTGATGGCTCACACGACATTTCTCTTGGACAACACTGTTGTAGATACAACTTCTCCTGTCTGCTCTGGTCCTGAGTAGTCCTCATCCCTTTCTGCATAGAAGAATTATATTTCACCAGAATCAGCTTTATAGTTTTGCTAGAATTTTTTTTTTTTTTTTTTTTTTTTTTTCTCTCTCTGTTGTGGCCTCTCCCATTGCGGAGCACAGGCTCCGGACGCGCAGGCTCAGCGGCCATGGCTCACGGGCCCAGCCACTCCGCGGCATGTGGGATCCTCGCGGACTGGGGCACGAACCCATGTCCCCTGCATCGGCAGGCGGACTCTCAACCACTGCGACACCAGGGAAGCCCTAGAATATTTTGTTAATGTAACAAAGGGTAGCAATTTGAGAGTGTGTTTAATTAGGAAGAGACTTCTTCCTCTTGCTGCTTCTTGACCACACCTTGCCCCCGGCCCTGCGGCCAGATTACCTAAATTGTGTGCCGCATGCGTCAGGCTGTCATATTTTTGTTAAAGTATCTATGATTGTAAAACTTTATCTAAGATATAAGAAAAATTCTAGTTGCTTGCTATTGTCTTTCAGTGAGAAGCAAATCTGATACTTTTCTAATTATTCATGGGATGTACCATGTAAGTTTTGGGTTTCTTATATTACATAATGGCAGGATTTAAATTTTTGTTTATTTTTAGAAAGTTGGACTTGTTAAGGTTTTGTAACAAAGTTAAAAGATGTATATTTTTAAAAGTTCTTTAAAATTAGTTTGCTTTTATTTCTAAAGCTCTGTATGTTCTGAGATGTTGGTGGTTTGGTTTCTTCAGGTAAAGCAGAAAGCAGCTGGCTTAATAGAAATGGTGGCTTTCCTCCAGAGGAGAACTGAGGATGATGAGAAGGTGCAACATGAAATTGAAAAAGTGTTCCATGAACTCATCCTGTAATTTGAACCTTTCATTCATGTTCATTTATTCAAAATCTAGGGCTAAATTAGGTTGTGTTATCATGGGGAGAGAATGCTGACTCACTGGTGTACAGCTGGCACTGGCTTACCTATATTCATGGATTTATAACTTCTCCTTGAGAAAGTGCATTTTGTTACATAAGACCTTATTTCAGAATGAAATTTGCCTACATGCTCCAGTGTTCTTACTGAAAATGGTCAAGTTTTTTTTTACTCTTCAATTTCTGTTTTTCCCTTTTTTAAAATTTGAAGCATAATTGACTTACAAAATTAGTTTCAGATGCACAACATAGTGATTTGATATTCCTATACATTACTCAATGATCTCCATGATAAGTCGTTACCATCTATCATCACACAAAGTTATGACTTTTTTTTTTTTTTTTTTTGGTTTCGGGGGGTTTTTGTTTTTTTTTTTTTTTTTTTTGCGGTTCGCGGGCCTCTCACCGTTATGACCTCTCCGGTTGCAGAGCACAGGCTCCAGACGCGCAGGCTCAGTGGCTCATGGCTCACGGGCCCAGCCGCTCCGCGGCATGTGGGATCCTCCCAGACCGGGGCACGAACACTCGTCCCCTGCATCGGCAGGCGGACTCTCAACCATTGCGCCACCAGGGAAACCCAAAGTTATGACAATTTTATTGACTATATTCCCTATACTCCACCTCACATTCCTGTGACTTAATCAAATAGGCAAACTTGGGGAAAATCTTTTATTTTAATCTCCTTCCACATGAAAATACAAAGAACATGTTTCTGCTGGTAAGTACTTTTAAGCTCAAGCCACACAAGCAAACTGTGTGGAAAATTAAGTAGATATCCAAGAAATTTCCATGTAGATGCCTAAGCAGCTATTTTTTCTTCAAGGGAGCTTGTTGTATTTTCCAGAGTAATTGGGATACTGTTTTAAGTCCTTGCTTCACTTTTGGCCATATTTACAGCCACATTGATAAATACTTCTCTGATGTTCCCAAATTCATCATTAAACATCATTTTCAGATCTAGGTGATAAGTACGAATATGAATTACCTAAAAATAGATTTGATAAGTAGCATGCAGATTAAACATTGTTAATATAATATCAGAGATCAATACATAAAGTCAGAACTTTAACAGATTTGTTATTTGGTAGCATCTCTATTTTTTCCACTTACATTCAAAACCATATTAATCTTTTCTTAATCATGAAGTAAAACTTTATGAATGTGTTTCTATCCATACCATCCTTTGAGCAGCCCAAGTGTAATTCCACATCAGTAAGAAGAGGTACCATAGAGACCTCTGGGAAAGCTTGTCATTGGGAAAATATTTTCCACATTAATCTCCAGCATGTTTTCCTTCAACTTAAGGAAAATTAATTTTGAATTTTATATTCAATTTTTATATCAGGTATATTTTATCGAATTTATATATCAGATGATAGATGAAATGTGGAATATAAATGTATTACAACTACTTACTTTAAAGTCTTTTCCAATTTAGATTACAGGAAGACAAAGTGAAATTCCAGTTGAATTTGACAATCCAAATCCTCCTTAAACAAGGACAAGTAGAACTGGAGAATTTCCAGTTACTGCTGGATTATTCTGATGCAATCCTCATCAACAAGAACATAATTGAAGACTTGAATTCTGTGATTCGGGTAATTATCATGCTTTAAGGAGAAAAAACCAACATATCGCCTGCTGTACCAAATATTTTTCATATTCTCCCATTTCTATGGTAAATCATTTTCATTCAGTTGAACCAGTGGTTGCTAACGCTGACTCTATGTTAGAATCACCTGAACAAGTTTACAAATGTGTCCAGACCCCACCCCTAAGCATGGATATTTTTTAAAAGCTTGCCAGGTAATTTTAAGGTAAAAGAAGTTAGGACCACGGAGTTAAATGTTCATCCTAATATACATACTATTATTTTGTTAGAGTCAATCTCCTCACCTAATGATAAGTTTGATAAGCTTAGAGAATTGATTTCAGACCTTGCTTGTTTTCTGATATAAACATTTAATGTTATAAATTGCCTTCTAAGCACTATTTTAGCTGCATTCTGCAAATTTTGATATTTTGTATTTTTATTTTTCTTTCCATTTAAAATATTATCTAATTTCCCTTGTAACTTCCTATTAGAAGTTACTATGGGTTATTTAGAAGTGTGTTATTTAATTTCCAAATATTTGAGGATTTTGTGCTATTTGGGAATGATGTGCTAATGTTGCTATACATATTACTTCTATAAATGCTCTTAACCCACAATACATTGTTATTATTGTTGCTATAGATAGTTATCTTTTAGAGTGATAAAAATAAGAAAAAAGCATTTTCTATTCCCCTCCAATTTCACTATTTCAAGAGATCTTTCTTTGTATAGATTGAAGTTTCTGTCTTGTATTATATACCTTCTACTTAAAAAACTTCTTTTAACAACTGAATTGCAAGTCTGTCGGTAATAAATTCTCTCTGTTTTTCCTTGTTTGAAATTGATTCACCTCTATTATTGAAAGATATTTTGCTGGGTTCCCTGGATTGACAGGTTCTTTCTTTCTCCCTCTCATTCTTTTCACTTTAAAGGTGTTCTTCTTCTGGCTTATGGAACTTCTGACAAGATGCCTACTATATTTTTTTAATCTTTGTCCCTCTTAAAATAATGTGTCTGCCTTTGAGATTTTTCTCTTTATCTTTGGTTTTCAGCAGTTTGAACATATGTCCAGGAGTGTGTGTGTGTGTGTGTGTGTGTGTGTGTGTGTGAGATCCTTTTAATGTACTGTTGACTTTGGTTTGCTAATGTTTTGTTCATGATTTTGGCATCCATGTTCATCAAGGATATTGACCTGTAATTTTCTCTTCTTGTGGTGTCTTTGGCTTTGATAATCAAACAGGGTAATGTTGGCCTCATAAAATGTTTGGAAATATTCCCTCCTTTTCAATTTTTTGTTAAGTGTTTGAGAAGGATTTGTATAAGTTCTGGTATGTTACATTTTCACTTACATTCATTTTAAAGTATTTTCTAATATCCCTTATTTCTCTTTTGATCTCACTGATTATTTAATAATGTGGTGTTGAATTTCCACATATTTGTAAATATTCCAGTTTTCTTTCTGTTATTGATTTCTAGTTTCATTCCCTTGTGGTCAGAGCAGATACTTTGTATGATTTCCATCTTTTAAAATGTATTAGGATTCATTTTATGGCCTAACATGTGATCTGTATCTGAGAATGTTCCATTTGCACTTGCGAATAATGTGTATTCTGCTGTTATTGAGTGATGAATTCTGTATATGTCTCTTATGTCTAATTAATTTATAGTGTTCAAATCCTCTATTTCTATATTGATCTATGTACTTGTTCTATCCATTAGTGGAAGTAAGATATTGAAGTCTCCAATTATGGTTATTAAAATGTCTATTTCTCCTTCAATTCTGTCAATTTTTGCTTCATATATTTTGAAACTGTTTTTAGGTGCATATATGTTTATAATTGTTTTGTATTCTTGAAGGATTGGCCTTCTATCAGCATATAAAAGACAATTTTTGTGTTAAAGTTTATTTTGACTGATGTTAGTATAACTATTCCAGCTGTTTTTTGGTTACAGTTTGCATGGAAGATATTTTTCTATCCTTTCACCTTTGAGCTACTTGTGTCATTGGATCTAAAATGAGTCTCTTCTAGACAGAATATTATTGGATCTTTTTTAAATCCATTGTGTCTATCTTTGCCTTTTAATTGTAGGCTTTAATGCATTTACATTGAACGTAATTACTGGTAAAGAAGAACTTACTGCTGCCATTTTGGTATTTGTTTTCTGCATGTCATATTTTGTGGTTGTTCAGTCCCTCCATTATTGCTTTCTTTAGTATATAATTGGGTTTTTTGCAGAGTACCATTCTGATCCCCTTCTCTTTTCCTTTTCCGTATGCTTTCTTAGTGGTTACCCCTGGGAATTGCAATCGACATCTTAATTTTATAACAGACTAGTTCAAATTAACACCAACTTAGTTTCAGTAGTATGCAAATCTCTGCTTCCATGGAGCTCTGTTTCTCCCCCAGTATGTTATTATTATCATGAATTACATCTTTATATACTATGTGTCCATTAACATAGATTTTTAATTATTATTTTATGCATTTTTCTTTTAAACCACACAGGAAAAATAGAGTACTTACAAACAAAAATACAAGAATACTGGCTTTTATATTTACCTATGTAGTTACATTTTTTATTTAGTTTTTTTTTTTTATTTCTTCTGGCTTTGAGTTACTATCTACTTGCTTTTTATTTCAGCTTGAAGGACTCCCTTTAGCAATTCTTGTAGAGCAATCTAGTAACGATGGACTCCCTCAGTTTTTGTTTATCTCAGGAAGTTTTTAATTCTCCTTCAATTTTTGTTGTTAGGGTAGGAGCAACAATCATCAGATTTGTTGATGGACTGAATGTGAAGGGTCAGGTAAGGAGAGGGATCAGGAATAAATCTTAATATTTTGGCTTTTGAGCAACTGAGAAGGTGATGGTGTCATTCACTGACATGAGAAAGACTGGGGAGATGTAGCCTTGGCTGGGGACATAGGATGAAGAATGTTGGCTTTTGTTAAATTTGAGATACCTATAGAACACCCGAGTAGAAATATCTGATAGCCAGAATTCAGGGTTGAGATATATATTTAGGAGTGTTCTATATGTAGATCACATATATTTAACTACATATGGATTATTACATATAGATATCTGCATATAGATAATTTATGCCACAAGATTGCTTGAGACCACGTAGGAAGTGGGTAGATAGGAGGAGGGCGTTTGGGCCAACACCCGAAGTCCAATTCTGAAAGATCTAACAGAGAAGGAGTTAAGTGAGGAGACTGAGAAGGAGCTGCCAGTGAGATAGAAGGAAACCTAGAAACCATGAGAGAAACAGTTCCAAGGAGGAGGGAACCATGCACTATGTCAATTACTTGACAAGAGCAGTCTTAGTGGAGGGTTGGGGCGGGAGCTCAATTGGTGATGGCTGAAGAAACAATATGAAGTGAGGAAGTTGAGACCAGGACTCTAAAATAAATCTTATGACAAAGTTGACTGAAAGGAAAGGAGAGAGGAGATGTGGTAGTTTGACAGAAGTGTTTCTCAACCTCAGCACTACTGACATTTTGAGCTGGATGATTATTTGTTGGGGAGAGATGTCCTGTGTATTGTGTGAAGTTTAGCAGCCTCCCTGGCCTCTACCCACTAGATGCCAGTAGCAATGCCCCCCTACAGTTATGTCAGCCAGAAATGTCCCCAGACATAGTTGAATGTCCCCTGGTGGGGCAATATTTCCCACATTTGGGAAATACTGCTCCAGAGAAATGCTTGACCTTAAGAGTTTGGAATTGGCGATGACAAGATCAAGGGTATGATCATGGGAGCTGGGTGGCTGAGCAAGATAGAGAAAAGAGCATTGAAAGTGGGAAATTCAAGGAACTGAGGCCAAGCAGTGACCGAAAGATGAAAATAATTTTTAGAAAGAGTAGCAGTTGGTATAGTCTAGCGGCATGAACTTGAAAAAGCTAAGTTCTTGAAGGAGAAGGGAGGAAAAATATAAAACACTAACTGATGGAACTCACATACAAATTTATTTTAGAGACATAGTAGTTTCACTGTTAGCAATCTGGGAGAACAACTCCATGAAAATATTCCTGAACTTCATGTAGGCAATTTGAAATGAAGTAGAAAACATCTAGGTGTTTAAATATCATATTTAACCCATTGACTTTTTTTGCTTTTCCACTAGCTACCAACAAGATACTGCTGTGCCTAGCTGCATTAAATTACAATCCTTTATCTATAGTGTCAAGAAACAGGGCAGACTAGGGGTACAAACGCATACAGATTGGTAGATTGGTGATGGCAAGAGGAGTTCCTGCCTAATCACTGACACAAAAGTAAATTGGCCATTCCATTCAAATGTATCTTATAATCCCTTCTGTTCAGTAACTATCATGCTTTATAGTGATCAGATTGTGCCCATCAAGTAATTTTTTAATATCTACTACATTTTAAGAAAGAGGATAGAATTATCTCTGCATTCCAAGCGTTTTCTAAGAAAAGCATTCAGCTTCAAATATTCTGTATCCTGTATGCAGAATCATATTATGAATATCGGAATGTACTTTTTCTTTAAGACTCAAGGACAAAAGAAAGTTGCTAGCATGATGGAAAGTAAAGAAGTCCACAAAGGAATATTTCAGATCGAGTGGGAACATAAGAAAATGGAGATGGAAATGGAAGATCTAAATCAGAAGGCTCGGGATATTCAGATGCTGTTTTTTTCAAGAGATCGTCAAAAGGTAAGTTCTCCCTGCCCCCCACTATATAATTTTAATTTCATTCATTAATGTATTCATTCATTCAACCAGTATTTAATAAGAAGCCTCTGTGACGTCAAGCATGTTCTAGGCCACAAGTAGTTCATAATGTGACTATGAATTCTGTCTGTTTCTTCTGGTAATTTACATTTGCTGCCTCTGGTTCTTTGTGACCCATTCAGTAGTATAGTTCTGTTTTGCAGTTCACCAAGAATTCCCCAATTGTCAAATCTGGTGGTCCCTTTCCCAGTCATAACCACCCCTGTAGCATTTGTCCATCTTCTTTTTCTTTTTGGCCGCGTGGCATGTGGGATCTTAGTTCCCTGACCAGGGATCGAACCTGCAGTGGAAGCGCGAGTGTTAACCACTGGACTGCCAGGGAAGTCCATCCATCTTCATTCTTAATTGCCCATTGTTTTGGCTTTAATCATCCCTGTTTTCTCCTGTATTTCTTCCAACATGTCAGACCACTCTGCCTCTTTTCCTCATTTCTCTTTTGTTTCTCTTAAGTATAGCTATTTTTAAGATTCTGCTCTCAGCTCTGTGTTTCTTTCCATGCCCTCTCCTTTGATGATTTCTCTTTTTCTGACTTTCATGATCACTGCTAAGACTCATCCAATCTTTCTGGACTCCAATTAAATTCCAATTCCAATCTAAGCTCTCTGAACCTGACCTTTCTCAAGCTCTATTTCTGTATTTCCTACCTCCCAACAGCTCCTCTTCTTATTTTGCTTATTTCTGTTCTTTCAGCCATTCACTCAGGGTTAAAGTTGTTGTCCTCGTTGATTTCTGTCTTTCCCTTGTCTTCCAGGTCTTGACTAGTTTATCCATTTACTCCCTCATTCTCTATGCCCACTGCCTTTACCTTGCTTCAGTCCTTCCTTTTCAATGGTTTAGAGTATTTTATAATAATCTCCTAACTAGTCTCTTGACCTTGGCTTTTTCTCTTCTAATTATACTGTATACTGCTGTCACATTCCTGTTCAGGTCTAATAACATTACTACTCTGCTCAAACATTTTAAAGTTCCTCTTCTTACCTGGCACATGAATTCTGAAATCCTTAAGTGGCGTTCGGTGTCCTTCAAACAATCTTTTGAAATTCATTCCCACTGTTCCTCTTACACATCAGTATTCTCAAACCAAACTGATTTTATTTTCTAGGATTCTACCTCTGTGCCTTTGCTTAGACTGGTTCTTCTACCTGCAATATTTTTCCGCATTTTTTTTTCACATCCCTAATCTATCTATTTTTCAAGGTCTGGTTTAAATGCCACCTCATCCATAAAGCCTTTTGTTTTCCCCAGTTCAGAGAAACCATGGCCCAACTCAAACCACCTTTTAATTTGCATGTCACCTTACATACATTCTGGCAACTAATCATACTACACGTTCTCTTTTTCTTGAAGTCTCTGTCATGTTATCTATCTTTGCTATCTCCCTCAGTATCTTTAACTGGGACATTGTTAATATGGGACTTAATGAGACACTCTCAAATGAGACACAATAAATATTTGGTGAGTTGAATAAGTGAATGAATGAATGAGAAAATAAACTCTAGGCATTTGTAACTATTAGTATGTAGATGAGTGTATCAATAGCCAAATATAAGTAAATAGCATGACACTAAAGTCAAGTCAATCCTAACTTGGATACATAATTTTTATGAGAAACAGTAACTTTCAAAACTAAGGTAATCTTTATAAAATTATCTACTGAAAGAAATAGAGAAAAATATCCTTACATACATTGTGGGTTTATTTTTTTTTCCTCTTAAAGTACCTAAATGAACCAAACTATGAGACCCTGACTGCCACTCAGATTGGAATAATGGAGCAAACCATTGCTGTTTTAGATAAGGTAGGTCTCAAGGATACTGATCATTATAATTCCAGTAGTTGTGAATGACTTGAAGAAAGTAATAGTTTGCAAATCATGAATTCAAATAGAACCTACCAAAATCTTGCTCTTTTATACTGATATTCAGGATGTAATTAGAGGTCTCTAAATAGTGTCTTTGCAACTGTAACCGATGTGGTAGCCTGAAGCACTTCTTTTTTTTTTTAATTTTTGTTTTATATTGGAGTATAGTTGATGAACAGTGTTGTGTTAGTTTCAGGTGTACAGCAAAGTGATTCAGTTATACATATACATGTATCTATTCTTTTTCAAGTTCTTTTCCCATTTAGGTTATTGCAGAATATTGAGCAGAGTTCCCTGTGCTATACAGTAGGTCCTTGTTGCTTATCTATCTTAAATATAGCAGTGTGTATATGTCAATCCCAACCTCCCAATCTATCCCTCTCTCCCTTCCCCCAGTAACCATAAGTTTGTTCTCTAAGTCTGTGAGTCTGTTTCTGTTTTGTAAATAAGTTCATTTGTATCATTTTTTTAAGATTCTGCCTATAAGCAACATCATATTATATTTATCTTTCTCTGTCTGACTTACTTCACTTAGTATGATAATCTCCAGTTCCATCCATGTTGCTGCAAATGGCATTATTTCATTCTTTTTAATGGCCGAGCAATATTCCATTGTATGTATGTACCCCATCTTCTTCATCCATTCATCTGTCAGTCATTTAGGTTGTGAAGCACTTCTTTTAACATTTGAATTAACCCCTAGGGAGATATCAGAGTGTATGTAGGCGACTTTCCTGTTTCACATTAGATTACCTACGATTTATGTAGTAGAAGTGTTGATAGTCTTTCCTTTGCATTGTAAAGGCTTTGTTTTACCCTAATTGCCTAACAATGCTCAGTTTTGAGCATTTAACATACATAAGATGGAAACAAAGTAATCTCAAGGCTATGTGTTTTTTGAATCTCTTATTTCTAAGAATATACAAATTTTTTTCTAAAATGTGTATTAACATACCATTCTATCTTTCAACAAATAATTTAAGTACCTACTATGTGCAGGTATTATGCTAGGTACTAGGGATATGATGGTAAGATGTCCTAATGATGACAATGTATTTAAATTTTAAGAATAATGCCTTTATAAAATATATTTTTTTCAAAATTATTTCTGTGGGGTGTCATGGGAACAAAAATTTCAGACCCACAAAAAGAATGTGGAAAACTGCAAAAAGCTGCTTAAAAAACTGAGAAGGTACAGCAATCAAAAAGATGTAGCAAATTATACCCTAAGCTGCAATTTACGAGAAGAACTGGTGGCTGTCTCAGAGAGAAAAGACATCTGTAATGCAGTGGGTAAGATTTTTTTCTTTAATCAACTGTCAGTTTCTTTAAAAGTGATCATAATTCCTAAAATTTGTACAGTGGTTATAAAGCTACCAGTATTTGTTCCATATGTTTAATTGATTCTGAGTGCTGTTTCTGTATTTAAAAGTATAGATAATAATCCAAATAATTCCTCCTTCTTCATTTCTGGGATAAGGGTCTACACTGACTTGTGAAAAGATTGCCAAAGAACGATATGAAAACATGATGCAACAGCAAAAGTTAACAAAAATTTCAAAAGAACAAGCTGAGCAGATTTCAGTACTACAGGCTGAAGCTGAAAGATTAAGGATGAAAACATTTCCTGCTCTCCTTCAAATGTAAAAATGCTGGTGGGAAACATAAGACCAAATCAGTCATTTTAAAAATAATTTCATTTGGTTAAAATGATTTGTTTCTTTTATATAAGGAAATTTAAGTAGAATCTCCTCTTAGTGGCATATTTTTAATAGCAAATTGTTTGATTTTAGCCTTAGTCATTATAAAAATGTTTGTCCTGCATGAATGTCTAAAATAACATGAATGATTTTTATTCAAGAATGAACACGATTTTAACTCAGAACATATTCAAGATCCGTTTTATTAAGTCTTAATTTGACCAAAAGTTATTTTCACAGTAGTAATATAGAAAGTCTTAAAGACAAAAAATTATTTTTAGCCACTACTGGTATTTCTAATTTTATAAAATTACCAGAAATGTTATGAGATTATGAATGATTTTTATCTTTTATAGTTTTCTATATTTCCCATTTTCTTCAGTAAGCATTTCTCTATCATCAGAAAAAAAAATTAATAGAATGTTTAAGATTATTCCCGGGCTTCCCTGGTGGCGCAGTGGTTGGGAGTCTGCCTGCCGATGCAGGGGACGCAGGTTCATGCCCTGGTCCAGGAGGATCCCACGTGCTGCGGAGCGGCTGGGCCCTTGAGCCATGACTGCTGGGGCTGTGCGTCCGGAGCTAGTGCTCCACGACGGGAGAGGCCACGACAGTGAGAGGCCCGCGTACAGCAAAAAAAACAAAACAAACAAACAAAAAAACAACAAAAAAAAGATTATTCCCTGTCCTACCAATGGGAACAAGGTGAATTGTTTACTTTTACCAAGCCCTAAATCATTTGTAAATTACAACATATTTTCTTCTACATAGACGTTCTACATAAACATGACATAATCTTCTATATTCATATGTATTTGCAACAGAACTTAATTTTGTGCCCCACATGATAGTTTAGTAAACAGAAGAAAAGCATTTTCTCATTTTGTGATATTGTGATTTATAATAAGAAATATATATATTTGGTCTTCAACACCATTACTGGCACAGAGATCCTAAAACCCTCGGAATTTCCTAAGTGATGAGAGAGGTACAGGTGTCTTGTTATGTTAATGAGGTGACTTTTGGATTGCACCTAAGGATGGGGGCTGTTTGCCAGGAGAACCAACCCTGTGTCCCAACCTCCCATCCACCCACCCACCCTTACGCACACCCACCCCCCACCCCCACCTCTAGGAAGGGTAAACGGGCTGGAAGTTGAATTGATCACCAATGACCAATGATTTAATCAATTGTGCCTATGTAATGAGGTCTCCATAAAAGCCCAGAAGGACAAGGTTTGGAGAGTGTGCCCAGAGAGAGCAAGCAAGCTCTGAGCTTTTCACCATAACTTGCCTTACGCATCTCTTCCATCCCAAGTCCTGAGTTAGATCCTTTTATAATAAAATGGTAATCTGATAAATAAAATGTTTCTCTGAGTTCTGTGAACCACTCTAGCAAATTAACTGAACCCAAGGAAGGAGGGAATCTTGGGAACCTCTGATTTATTGCCAGCCGGTCAGAAGCACAGGTAACAATCTGGTTTTTCATATGGCATCTGAAGTGGAGGGCAGTCTTGTGGGACTGAGCCCTTAACTTGTAGAATCTGATGCTATCTCCAGATAGATGTGTCAGAATTGAGTTGAATTGTAGGTCATCCAGATGGTGTTTTGAGAATTGCTTGGTGTGGAGAAACACAGACACACACAAAGGAATTTGGTGATCAGAATTCTTACATTTCCATGAAATAGTTTATCACTTTATTCATGTAGATGATGATAAATAAGTAAGGAGAAGATTAACTGTCCAGAAAACTGCTTTGCCTTTCCATAGCCTATGGACTGCTGCATTCCAAGGTAATACCATTGGGATCATTAACCACAATCTCCAAAAGGTGTCAATGTCTCAATGTTCTGCAATTTGTGAATTAAATGTTAAGTTTAATTAGTAACACCATATCCAATGTACACTGGTGTAGGTAAAGCAAGAGAGCAATTATAAAACATTCTATTTAGAAAAAAAAAATTAGAAGTTTTAAAACCTTCTATTTAGAAATTGCCAGGATAGTACCATAATTGATCACCTGTATAGTGATCAGTGGTGGGAATGGTAAGGAAAATAGAACCAACATCATTTTGACAACTCCCCCCCTTAGACCTAGAATGATTCCTAAAGTAGTTGATTTGGCTGATTAACCAGGGTAGTGCCTATTGGTAACATTTCCATGTCACCTAAATTAGCTACTGGAGCCTCCATTTGCTACTAAGGCAAGGCCACACATTTCACTGGACAGTGCTCTGTGGATTCCCAGGTCTTAACAGCCTGTTTCATTTCTGTTTCTTAATGTCTACCCTGAGTGATTATGGCAATGCTCCTTGCTTGAATGCCTCAGCCTTGAGGCATAAATAGAGTGGAGGTTAGCAAGAGCCTCTTGCCCCCAACCTGTATTCTAGTAGCAGCACTTTCAACAAGAGGCATCTTCTGCTCTGGGGTTATTGGCAGGTGCTTTGGAAGGGCACATGGGTCATGGAACCCAGTCCTCTCTCTTGATATGTTTATGGTACTGATTGCTCTCAGCTTCTGCTGAACTAAGAGCAATTATATTTGTATTTTTATAGCCCTTTAAAATATTATCTATATTATCAAGTAGTAATATATATAATTAATTGGGTCAAACATAACATGGTTATGAGCTCTGTTGCTGGGTTGCTTGGGTTCAAATTCTGCCTGTCACTAAATAACTACTTAATCTTAAAATTTCCTCATCTTTAAAACTGTGACGTTGATAATTGTAAAACTCAAATGAGTTAACATACTTTTAAAACTTGCACAAAGCAAGTGCTAAGTGTTAGCTTTCATTTTAATGAATAAAAATAATTCTTATTCAGTAGTTCTTATTAAATGGAGGTGAAATTCAATAGAAATTATTAAAAAGGGGACTGCTTCATGGGCACCCCTAGGCCCCAAACCCTCCCATAAGCCCCATCCATACTCCATGACCCACCTCCTCTTGTAGAAGTGCCCACTGAGCTGTTGGAGCCCTCAGCACCTAGCCAATGCCTTAGAAATCCCCATTGCTATACCCCAACTCTCCCAAAACCAGAGTCCCACTGATGCTGTAGTTCCCCCAAATGGACGGGTAAGGGTAACTCCAGGGGATGTGCTAGTCAGTAATGGGCAGCTGCAGTCAAATGCTGGCACCATCACCAGGGAAACCACTTCTCCTGCCACATTTAGGACCTCTGGCTGAGCAGCAAGAAGCAATGGAGGCTGGTCAGCACAGCTTCCCAGGGATGCCCATCTGGGAATCTCAGAGGCAGGGAAGGCCAGTCCTCTTGGGTTCACAGAAGCTAATGACAATGGCAGTGTCTAGAAGGCAAGAATTGAGGCCGGGGTGAGGGGTAGGTTACTGGCATGGGCATTAACAATTAGAATGCATGCAAGAGCAGGGTCTTGATATGCCAACATTAATAGTCTGTTGGGTCACGGGGAAGGACTGGGCTGAGAGTAAGGAGCAGCTGGGGGCGGAGGGGGGAAGCTTAGGGTAGTGGCTGTTTACCAAGTAGTAGGGAAGTACTTTTCTTTTAAGATTGGGGGAAAAAAAAAACACAACTAAGTAAAGCTGTCTCAGCCCTTAAAGGGACCCGACAGACTGGAAACCAGAACCAAGAAGCCACTGACCCACAAAGTTCTCTCTCCGTCATCTCTGCCTTTCTCTGTAAGGGCAGACTTAAGCACACCAGCTTTTCTGCTTTCAAGTTCACATACAACAGCTCCAGACACAGAAGGAGATGGGCTTTCTTTTCTTGAGCTCAATTCTGAATTCTCAAGGACTGGGATGCTTGGGTCCATCTATGGCCGGGATGACAGATAATGTACAACATGGCAGCCAGAACCCCAACCCAGTGAAGGTGGGTTTCTGACTGAGGAGTCACTGTTAATGAAGTAGATACGCTAGCTTTTACCTATTTCACAGATAAAACTAGAAAGGTAGATGAATGTAAAAGGCCCTGTATGCCGTGATGCCTTGAAGTGGGTGATGAGGACATGTGGTTTTATAAGAAATAGATGATCACTTCACTAACTGAGATGACGAATACAAGTAACAAATTTGAAGAGACAGAAACTAATGTAATTTTGAACATATGAGTTTACCTGCTAGACCATCCAGATGGAAATATGTGGTAAATGGGTGGAAACAAAGGAGAGGCATAAACTTAGGAGAGGCAGGAATTTTCAGACAAGTTTCGGTTTAGACATTCACTATATGGACTGTTTTTTAACATTTAAAATAAAACTTTTACCACAATAAATAGAACAATGTATTAAAACTCACTTCCACAGTTGTCCAAATTATTTTTTTAATCATGGTTTAATTTTTAAAATTTTTTTCACCTTTCTTTAACTGTCAAGTTTTCTTTGGCAAATTTATTCAAAACACTAAATTTTCATTTTAGAACCTAGTTTATACTTATATAACAAAGGCCCTAAATTGATCCAGGTTCACCAGGATACCTTTCTCTAAGCCCTAATGGTTTACATCTTCCCTTTAAAATGTATAAATATCTTTTAATTACATTGTCATCCACAAAGACATTCTGGAGAAAAAAAATTATGAATTAAACACCTATAAATTCTTCTTCATTTCTGTTATAGTGTAGCAATTTATCATCTAACCCATAGTGGTCTATCAGCTGAGTAAGGCTTAGTTTCTTGTTCTCCTCAGACACAGCTGACTGCAGCTCATAAAGCAACAGCTGGCTACAGCTTCTCCACTTATTTATTAACATCTGTAACTGAGACAGGTCATTCTGAAACAGAAAAAAAAAAAAAAGACATAAATGTATGTCAATAACTAGATAGTCATCCTAACTTACTTAACGCAAGCTGTCAAATCAGTCGATGAGTAGTAGGTTTAAAGGGTAACACATCTGGACATGAACGGGACTTCTACCCAGGAAAAAAGTAGGATGGTTTTAAGTAACTATCACTCAAATTGAGTTCTATGGCTGTTTGGTAGAAGCTCTGGGCTATCCTTACCCTCAGGGAAAAATCGAATCATTAAATAGGGCAAAACTATGTAAAGAAGCAACAATATGGGTTTAAAAAAAAAAACTACTTTTTCTACCACAGCTGTACTTTAAAAAATGATATTCAAATTAATATTTTTCAATGTCACTATCTCATAAAACTCAAGTAGTTATATTTAGAGAAGTCCTAAAAATTCAAGAGAGCAAATAAGATACAGTATTCCATCATTTATTACACATTGCTGGGGAAGAAGGCACAATTGCAATACACATGAATGATCCAGGTAAGTAAGGGTCATCTTCTCCCAAGTGCCCAAATTCTATTTTCTTCAACCTTATCTGCGTTGAAATCTAAAATCGAATATCTATTTGTTGTTCTCTTAAAGAAAATGCTCAGAATATTTTAATAATTTGTTACACATAATTGAATAACAAAAGAGCATTACTAAAATTACTTTTCATTGTACTCTGTGGTTCATTTTTAGCTTTTTTTCTCATTCACTGTCACTGTTGTTTCTGTTCTCCTTGCCACTTGCAGCTAACATCTGAAGCTTCTAATACTGCTGTGGGCTGGAAACTAGATAGAAAGCTTCAACTGCATATTAAATAAGGGCTGGGACTTTTAAAAGTTACACCTGGTGTTTAGAGGCCTCTTCTGCTCTAAATCTATGACATATTTGAGTTAAAGCTGTTGGAAGCCAGGTTTCTGGATACTTGGCTTATTTCTTATTATGCTAAAATAAACCTTTCTTTTTGAAATACTTTCCTACCATTTATCTAAAAATAAAAAAATTAATTAGGCAATGGTTCTGAAATTCTTCTCACCTTTGATCTATACATTTTGACTAGTTTTAGCCTCCGAAGAAGTTCTTCTTTCTCCTGAATCTGCTTCACCAATTTCGCTTTTTCTTTGTTTAATCCATGTTTGGGAAGATTCTCATTCATAAAGTCATTCCGGAGATCACTGCATGACTCAGAATCAAGTGATTTAGATGCACATGCATTGATATTCTTGAAGGTATTTTTCAAATATGTACTTTCTTCAAATTCACTGTCTATGTGTTTAAAATTTTCTTGAAATTCCAAACAGTTTTCTTCTGTTGAAGGTGCTGGTTTCTCTGAAAAGGTCTGATCATTTTCTTCACTCTCTACTTTAAGTCGTTTTACCACACCATAACAAGAATTAAATGAAGATCTAGTTTTCCTTAATCGTTCCCTAAGGGTTGCACTCATAGGCTGAAAAAGGCATCAAACGTTAATAATGTTAATCAAGAAAAACATTCTTGATATAAATAAATCTAGAAATCAAGACCTTACGTTTCTATGGCAGACACCACTAGATGACTTTCTGTCTCCACATATCTAAAGTAACCATCACAAAATATCTTTAATTCCTGTAAGCTCCACTAAGTTTTAATCCCTTTTTATATTAGCAGAGCTGGCACCCTTCTAAAACAGTGCTGAAACACTTATCTCAGTAATCACAAACATTTGTTCAGCAATTGTCCCAAGCCTGACATGGTTAGGTGCTTCAGAGTTACAAATTAAGGAAACGACCTAGATCTTTCCCCCAAAGACCTTCATGATGTCAGATTCAAACTTCCTGTTTGGAATGCCGTAAAAACTTGAATTGAAACTAAATAAAAATAATTGGGTCAAGATGAAAATTTGAGGGGAAGGTCCAATACACTATCTAAGGGGAAAGACCTAAAATTATGTTAATAAAGTTTTTACTTACTAATTTACACATTACGGTAACTGACAATGTTCAGTAGACTTGAAACCACCATTGCCACAATACTTAGAAATATAGAATAGATCCACTGAAAGAACTAAGATTTTCATACTTGTTTTCTTGAACTGCTTGTACGAGGAGATGGTGGATTGGCACCAGCCTGTGGAGTGCTAGGTAACACCACAGCTGAGTCTGATGGACTTTCCATCTTGAAATCTTGCTTTACTTCTAAAAAACAAAAAATAATCACAAAACGGAAATCAAATTAACCCACACCTCTATATATTCCTCAATTTTTATCAAAGAATTTTTTATTGTTTTACATAACATCACCAAGTAAGCCAGCCAACTTCCTTCTTTCACTTAGTTGTGATTCATTCTTGCTTTTTTTTTTTTTTTGCAGTTTTCCATTTACTTTCCTAAATCGGATTGTGTTGCTCATTATGGTGACTACTAGTTTTTTTCATGACAAGTTAACTAGCTAGCATCTCATATGAACAACTCCACATTTGTTTTTATTGATGGATAAAATCTGATAAAATCCTCAAAACCTGCCATATTCGGGGGGGGTGAGTTGGATAACAACTTTGGATAGTCAGGAATTCTTTAATTTCATTACAGCAGCCTCACAATGAAAGGAAATGTAACTGAAATCTTGACTCAAAAAAACATAATCAGACCTGTCACGCTACCCTAAATCCTAAAGGCTGTGTGCCTAAAACAAATGACCCTCCAGGCCTGAGGAATAAGGAGCCCAAGCACAGATAAACTTACTCCTGGCTGCATCGTTTTCGATTAAGCAGCGAAGAGACCCTGAAAAGGAGGGACTGAAGTTTGCTTCTCAAAGGCCATCAACTTTACCGGGAAAAATATACCACAGGGAGTCCTCCCTCCCCTCCCGCCACTACAGCAAGCCCTCGAGAGACCCCAGGCCTGTGGTGGAGCTGAGAGGTTCCCTGACCAGGGAAAGGGAGCGCTACTCGACTCCCCACCCAATCCCCGAAGAAATCCAGTTCTCAGACGCCCACTCCAAGACCAGCACGCTTCCTCCCTCCGCCATTCCCGGAGAGCGTAGAGAACTTACCCAGCTGCTGCCGGCAGCCGGAAGTCTGAGAGGCGGGGCCGCGGGGGGAGGCGGAAGAGACCCGCGATTGGCCAGATTGACTGACGCGCGCAGCTCCACTCAGTCCTGCGCCCGAAGCGGCGGGACTGCGCGCGCGCGGCCGCGAGCCTCCGCAAGGGGGCGGGGCGAGGCCGCGCGGCAGGGGCCGAAAAGCGTGATTGGCCAGGTTGACCGAGGCGCGTGGCTCTGCTCCGCCCAGCGCCCGAGAGCTGTGGGACTCCGCGCGCGCGGCCGCGAGCCTCCGCAAGGGGGCGGGGCGAGGCCGCGCGGCAGGGGCCGAAAAGCGTGATTGGCCAGGTTGACCGAGGCGCGTGGCTCTGCTCCGCCCAGCGCCCGAGAGCTGTGGGACTCCGCGCGCGCGGCCGCGAGCCTCCGCAAGGGGGCGGGGCGAGGCCGCGCGGCAGGGGCCGAAAAGCGTGATTGGCCAGGTTGACCGAGGCGCGTGGCTCTGCTCCGCCCAGCGCCCGAGAGCTGTGGGACTCCGCGCGCGCGGCCGCAATCCTTAGCAGCAGTCGGGCGCTCTCCGGAAGGAGCTTAAGACGAGTAGCCGATGCCGGGAGGGGCGCGCTTTTATTCACGGCTTCCCCTCCCTCCTCTCTCCTTGCTTCGCCTTCCCTTCCTGCTTCCTAGTTTTTGTGTGTTTGTGAAGGACGCCTGAGAATGCCCCTCCCGTTCTCCTGGCTCCCGTCAGTCCCTTCTCCGCGGTCCCCCCCAGCAAAGGCCTTTCCTCAGACTATCCGGGACCCAGAGCCGCGCGGCGGGCTGTGTGTTAAATTTACAGCTTGTGAACTCCAAAGGCAGAGACCACGAAAGAGGGGTTCAATGGCCTGTTGACAGTCAAACACGTTAGCAGTCCCTGTGAGAGCCCCGGCGGATGCAGTTGAGCTCTTTTGTAGCCTTCGCTGCCGCAAACTGCGGTCCCGCCACGGGTTTTCTGCCGGATCTACCTCAAAAGTTAGATTTCTTAGCTTGGCTTCGAATCTTGTCGTCAAATCTGAGAGAAAATGTAGCCCAAGGAAATCTGTTGTGGTGCAACACAGGAAGCAGAACAATCACTTAATAAGATTGGGTTGGTCCAGAATTGGGGTGATTGAGGCAGATAGGGCCCTGCCTGAATACTGGGCAGCGGCATCCTCAGTCTAAAATAATCCTCCTTGTTTCCTGTGTGGTGATGTTCCGTTGCTGTGCAACAACAAAGTTAACTAAGTTGGGTGGAGCCCTGGGTTTAGGAAAAGACAGTTGAGTAATTTCTGAGTCGCGTGGAAGTTGGGAATTTTAACGGGCCAGTGTTTCGAATCCCAGTGAATGGCCATTTTAAACGTTGACCCTGTCTTTTTACTAACATCTGATAGTAATGGCTTAGAGGTAGCTAGGATCCAGAAGGAATTCACTGAGTGCTAAACAGTGGGATGTAAATATAGAACCTGAAGACAACCTAATACAGTGATTAAGGACATAAATGTTGGAGTCAAATTGCCTAGGTTCAAATCCCAGCACCATCATTTTGTGTGCTTTGTAAGGTAGTGTCGCTGTGCCTCGGTTTCCTCATCAATAAAGTGGGGATAATATCAACCTCCTAGGGTTTGGAGAATTAAATGAGCATTCATGACAGGCAGTGAAAAGCAGCAGTAGGTATCTAAGAAGCACTCGATAGTTATGCTAGAGATGCAACTATATTCACCATTCCCTAATTGATCTAAAGGAATGCATCATATAATCCTTTCACCCCTTCACTTACCTCCCCAAAAAAGGCCACAGATTTTTTAAAAGATGCTGTGATGCGTAGGACACCTCATCATGTAAGCCATAAATAGCAGAAAACTTGGAGCTTCCACATATAATTGATAATATATTCTGATCCTTCTAAATTTTTCAAAAAGTATGTAAATTAATCTCAAAGAATTTACTAAATGAGAGAACTCATCATTTTGTGATACAGGTGTTATTCACCTCAGCAAGCCACAGGTCCCAGTCTGTACATTTATTTCTCCCTTTACTCATCCATTGGCATCAGTTACACTGAAAAAAAAGTGGAGTGATTTGTCCTGAAGCATAATGCACAGTCTGCATATTCTTTACACTTTGGGTTGGGTTGTTTTTATGATTCCCTAAAATCAGCTGCTCCAAAAGCCTTTTATCATTATAACCTAAGCTTAGAGCTGTGTTTTTGCTGGCTCCATAAAGGAAAACAACATCTTGCCTAGCAAAAGTTCTGACTTGCTTATTATGTGAACTGGTATATTATAAGGGATTGTTTTAGCCAGATTTTCAGAGAACTTCAGAACATGTACTCAGAAGAACCTGTATTTCAGAAATGTGCATTTGTTGACCTACATCTCAGACTTTCACGTGTTGTTAGAATTGAATGATTTTCCCAAATACAAGTTTGCATTTTACTTACTCCCATTATGTACCAAAATGGAAACATACCTTTCACTCTCAATTTAGTGTAAGGGATCTGGAATAGAGCCCCTATAGTTTTCATTGTACCTTTAGATAAAGCCTAGCAACCATTTCCATGTCTTTAGGAACTTGAAATCTACTGGCCTATTAGGAGTTTGTTGTTTCTGACACATGACATTGTATGTTTCATCTGAAACTTTTTTAAAATCTTTTTTAAAAATTTGTTTATTTTATTTTTGGCTGCGTTGGGTCTTCACTGCTGCACGCAGGCTTTCTCTAGTTGCGGCGAGCAGCTGCTACTCTTCGTTGCGGTGCGCGGGCTTCTCATTGCGGTGGCTTCTCTTGTTGCGGAGCACGTGCTCTAGGCGCGCGGGCTTCAGTATTGTGGCACGTGGGCTCTAGAGCACAGGCTCAGTAGTTGTGGCGCACGGGCTTAGTTGCTCCACGGCATGTGGGATCTTCCTGGACCAGGGCTCGAACCCGTGTCCCCTGCACTGGCAGGCAGATTCTCAACGATTGTGCCACCAGGTAAGCCCCCATATGAAACTTTTCAGGCAGGGAAAAGTACTGCCCCAGAGAACCAGAAGGCAAGGACTCTTTACTCCACCACAGAGAATAATTTGGGCAATAGAATTCAATGATAATAGTAATTAATACTAACCTAAGGCAGGCTTTCTCTGTTTTTAACTTTCTTCAGTACCCAAGGCTACTATTCACCACTTTGTTATTCATCAGGGTGTGGTAAAACGCTCTTC
>NW_006798383.1:4240172-4280602 GCF_000442215.2 Lipotes vexillifer | reverse complement strand
GCTCTTCCGTTCATTCTTGTCTGTGATTATTGTTGGTGGGGTAATGACATAAACCTAAAAACCTTTATGAGGGTTTTTTCTTTTTTAATAGCAAGAGAAGAGTGAACAGTGTCTCTCTCCCTAGCTCTCTCTCTCTGCCCCTCTCTCCACACAACCAAGCATACACACAGGCACACACTTTCAAGCCACAATTTAAAATTTTATGGCAGTAATTTTTGTAAAAATTCTTAGCTTTAGCATTACTTCAAAAATCTTAACAGTAATCTCAGGATGACCTAAACTCCATTCCATTGACTTTTCTGTATTGATAGGTAGTATCCGTAGCTATTTTTAAAGCAATTTAAAATATACATACACACTTTTAAAACTGGAATTAAAATCCACTTGGGTGAAGAAGAACTATATAAAATCCACATGATTAAGATGATTATAAAATCCATCAGGACAAGTTAAACTAAATTTATAACACTCACAAGAAAGTCTACTACATTCTCTCAACTGGCTTTCAATATTTCTAATGACACTGATATGTAAGTTGAAAATCACCTTCAAAACCTCTCCTCTAGGTTTCTCTTGCCATGAATTCAAATCTCATCCTATAGACCTATCCATGGTGAAGAAGATGTAGTTTTAGTGCTCTGTCATCTCATAAATTTCCCTTTGAATAACCGACAAACTCATTCTATTTTTTTCTCTATTACCTAAATATTTCATATGGAATTCTACAGTGTAATTGGTTCACTTGTAAAGACTGTGGAAGACTTTGTTATCAAAAAGTGACCTTTGAGGGTAAACTGTTTAATATTTTTAGTCAAGTTAAACAAGAAGGGATTTTATTTTCAACTTCAAGGTGAAAGAGCCCTTGACTTAGCTATTAGGCATACCTGTGAGGTTGCCTCACTGAGTAGGATGGCTACTTCGAGCCTGGAGATAAGGGGAGGGTCAATGATAGAAACCTGTTCACCACCAGGTAACCAGAAAGTTGATCTGGGAACTAATACTGAGGGTAATATACTGAACAAGAACCTAAAGAACTCCCTTCACGTGAGTTCCTATCCTTTTATTCTCTTAGATCTGGCATTTCATCAAGTCCATTAGAGACTAGAGAAGTAAGAGTATCTATGATTCACTGCTATTAGTGGGGTGTGTTCTCTTGGAGAAGAATAGAGTGATTCAGGTTAGATTAATAACTCAGTGAGGAAGGCGGTGGGTGAGTGGGAGGGTCATGGCAGAAGAGTTAGATGGTGGGAAGGTAATGGTAATAAAAGTATTGCTCAAGGCCACATCTTCTCAGATCCTTTATTAACTCAGAAATGTCATTTGGAGAAAAAAGGCAATAGATGTCAGCAAATCCTTAAGCAACAGAACATGTCTTACAATCATCTTTAACCACCTGAAGTTTGAGAGGTAACAACTCCCAAGATAATTTCACAGTGTTGAAACCTTTTTGAAGTGCCAGCAAGAAGTCAGTTCAGTGTTCTAGCCTCACCTCTCATTACTGTTTTGGTCTTGAGAATATAAAAGGTTTCTTTTTGGTGATGCTTTTTTAAAATGGGGGAGTAAGAGTGTCTATTAGTACCAATAAAATAAGGAGTTAAGATAACATTCTACCATATTCTAGGACACTACTGATCCTTCGGCTTCTGCTCTTCCACACCTTGGCAAAGTTTGATGATAAGAACAGGAGTAGAGTAGATCTGTGGATTAGCCTATAACCAGGAATTTTCTGGCCCAGTTCAGGATCTAAGAGTTAGACTGAAACTTAATCCCTTCCCACCACTCCCAAAGGGCAACATAAAATGTTTTCATCAGGGACCTTTATAAGCAGTACCAAACCCACTGAATGCTAGAACCCCTGACCAAGAGGTCTGACCCTCCCCCGCCCCGGGGAGGATCCCTTGCAGAGGCATGGTCAAAGGTGGGGAAGGCGGCTTGAGCAAAGGTACCTCTTCCTTGATCCTCTCCCTTTCCATCTCCAAGATCATGCCTAGTGCCCATTAACCCCACACTGTGTCTAAATTACACCACTAGTCAGTGATATCAACATTACCCACCTCTCCACCTCTGTGGCTCCCAAGAAATAATGTGTGAAGTTTAATGATGATGCTGGTGACCCACACTTGGCAAATGATATCACTTTTTTTATAGTGAAAATATATTTTTCCCATGGAAAAGAAGCTCTTGGAAAAGAAGCATAGAATGCAGCCTACATTCACCCTCACATGGTTCTCCAAGACTTCACTCAGCTATTTAGACTTTGTTAACAGGAGATTAAGACAGATAATACTTTTCCTTCCACAATGAACACCTTTAGCTTGAACTCTTCCCAACACTTCCACCTTCCCAAATTTCCCCTTATGTGTCACTCTGGCTATTACTATAGCAGCTATCAAGTACCGATATCATCTCAGTTATTTTTCACTTTTTGTAAGTGACTAGCTCTGAGTCAAATTATACTTTTCTTATGGCCACTTTCCAACTTTTATCTTTTTTTTTTAATCAAGAGAAGTTTACTTAATTTTTGCCAATACTCCACAGTACATGGGAATGTTGGCTTACTCTACCTCCATTGTACTCTTTACTCTCTTTCTCACACTTTTTTATAATGTGTGAATCTATGCCCTTTTATGAATGCTGGATATTGAAAACTCAACCTCTATGCTGCTGAAGATCTGCTGTGAGTGGAATTCATACCAAGTGCAGGAATAACACTCACCAGCAAAGATGGTCTTCTTGACTTTTGGAAGCCTGTCATTTGGCAGATAGCATCCCTTGATATCAAAGAACACAGATTTGGGTTTTGGAGGGCAGAAAACTAATCACGTCCACATTTGTTAAGCAAATTCCTAAGAAACTATAAACTATAAACCACCCATAAGTTAAAAACAAACATACAAACAAACAAGCATTACTACAGGTTGAGATGCTTTCCTAGCTTAACTCTGGGCCATTGAAATAGGGTATTTTGAACCTGCATGTGCAAGTTTAAGATTTCTGTAAAGCTGCCAAATCTTTAATATAAAAACAATTAGCATAAAACTTGTGCAGTTAAGCTGCCCCAAGAGGAATGAGTTTGAATCTTTGGCAAGATGCTCCTCTTTTTAAAAAACAGTTTCCCAGTGCATGTTATTTTCACTCAGAGCTATTTTCCTCAGGTTTTGAAGGTATGTAAAGCTGATTTTGTTTCATTCCAATAATTGTCTACAGGGATAGCAATTTATTTTCAGTCACTAGCTTTTAGGATGAATCAATCAACCAATTTTACCCACCCATACAACCCTGTCTGCTATGAATACACTACCAAAAATTACACTATTTTTTGCTGGAGAGGGTGTGGAGAAAAGGAAACCTTCCTGCACTGTTGGTGGGAATGTAAATTGATACAGCCACTATGGAGAACAGTATGGAGATTCCTTAAAAAACTAAAAACTGAACTATCATATGACCCAGCAATCCCACTACTGGGCAAACTATAATTCAAAAAGAGACATGTACCGCAATGTTCATTACAGCACTATTTACAATAGCCAGGACATGGAAACAACCTAATTGTCCATCGACAGATGAATGGATAAAGAAGATGTGGCACATATATATATAATGGAATATTACTCAGCCATAAACAGTAACAAAATTGAGTTATTTGTAGTGAGGTGGATGGATCTAGAGTCTGTCATACAGAGTGAAGTAGGTCAGAAAGAGAAAAACAAATACCGTATGCTAACACATATATATGGAATCTAGAAAAACGGTACTGATGAACCTAGTGGCAGGGCAGGAATAAAGATGCAGACATTGAGAATGGACTTGAGGACACAGTGGGGAAGGGGAGGCTGGGATGTAGTGAGAGAGTGGCATGGACATATATACACTACCAAATGTAAAATAGACAGCTAGTGGGAAGGGGCTGCATAGCACAGGGAGATCAGCTCCTTGCTTTGTGACCACCTAGAGGGGTGGGATAGGGAGGGTGGGAGGGAGGCTCAAGAGGGAGGGGATATGGGGATATATGCATACATATAGCTGATTCTCTTTGTTGTACAGCAGAAACTGACACAACATTGTAAAGCAATTATACTCCAATTAAGATGTATAAAAAAAACCCTATTTTTTATAACAGATTACTAGGCTTGTTTACTCCATACTACAAATTATTCTGTAGATTTAACCTGGGTTTTGATGTCCAAATAGTAGATCAAACACCACAAAACCTGGGCCCGCTTAATTAGGGCTAAATTCTGAGAAAATCATGATTTTTTCCTTAACGAGAAATGCATACTTCATGTTCTAAAGACCTTTTGATATAATTGACTAAAAAGGATTATGGAAGTTCATGATTCTATGATTAACATTTTATGATGTAAATATGCATTTAGTAGATATACGTGTACTTTCTTAGGGCTGATAGAGTATTGTAATAATCATGTTAAACTTGATTGTATCTTGTAAGTGAGATAAGCCACATTTTACAGTAGGTTAAGTTTTAAATGAGTAAGGCTGTAAAACCACAGACCTCGCCTACTTGACTTTTCTTTGGCCTTCCAAACCCTTTCTTTGCTGATTTTTGTTGCTGTATACAGTGAACTGGAATTGGCTGTGGTCACAAATTGTGAAGGTGAGGTTGCTTAAATCTGTACTAAACATGACATAATCATGGGTTGTCAGTTTAAATTGGGGAAAATTGGGAAGCCACTTGGGAGTTTTGTTTAAATACAAGTTTTGGTGAATACATTGATGTTTACAACTTTTTTTCTCTTACCGTAAGTTCTCAACAAATATGTTTTGAATGGATAAATCTAAGAATGGATGGATTATTTAATCAGTAGCTCAAAAAGTGAGAATTCCAAACATGATAAGAAGAGAGAGTGACAGTGTAGCAATCCAATAGAGGCAGGGACAGGGGAATATTAAGGTAGAATAGTGACAACAATGTGAATGTATTGATACTTAATGTTACAGAACTGTATACTTAAAACTGGTTAAAAGAGTAAATTTTGTATTATGTATACTTTACCACAATCCCCAAAAAAATCTCCAGGGAAGAATATTCTCTAGCATAACTGATACCCATATTGAACAGCTTCTCTGAGGGGAAAACTGTTCCTCAGATCTAATCTACACCTTTCAGCTTCCTGTCTTATTATTTCTTATTGTTGCTTCTGTCATTGGACCAGAAAGTCTACTTGGAGACAAACACTAAGATGTGCTCCCTTTCTGGGTGATGCCACCAGCCCTCTTTGGAAATGGTGCCTTTGAGTTGCTGTATTCACAATGGGATGGGTTTCAACAGGCTTGTCTTTTCTGCACCTTACGCCATCCTCTTGTGAAAGGCAGCATAATTTTCAGTCTGTGTAGCCAGGGAATAGAGTAAAGGTTAAGTCAGGTTCATGGAAATCCACCCATAACTTCAGTTTTGGGGAAAGGAGTCAGGTAGTGCAACAAGAAATGAATATATGTTGGGGTGCTTCAAAGAACACTAATTCTATTAAATCTGCTATTTCTGCTTTATACCAGTAGTACAACCTCAGGAAAAAGTAGAGAAATGTGAACTTTTCAGGGACAACATAAGAAGTTAAATAAGTTTTATTTACTTGAAAAACTGAGATTACTTTTATTTTTCCCCATTTATTCATGTTATTTGCCTGAATATGTCTTGTATCTCACTCCTCCTCTTCAGCTTCACTGCCACTGCCCAAGCTCAGTCTGGCCTGCATGCCTTCAAGAGTCTCCTGACGCCTAGACTTGCGCCTTGCTTTCTCTGTGCATCTCATTTCCCAGGCCCATCTGTTCTCTACATTACTGCCAGGATGATCATTCCAAAGATCTTAAAATCTTCCAATGATACCCAAACGTCTTCATGATAAAATCCAAAATCCTCACCAGATCACTTACACATATTCTTCCAGCTTGGCCTGGTGCCATGGCTCAGCACACACCCTGCACACAAGCCTTCTCGAATCATGTGCTTGCAGTCCCCATAACAGGCCAGGCTCCTCACCTCCTTAGCATCTAGCTTGGTTCTTCTGCCTAGAAAACAGAGGCACATGTGTATGCATGCACACACGCACACCTACGAACACATACACACCTCCATCTGCCTGATTTCTACTCCCACCTGAAGACTAGGATCAAGGGTCATAATCCCCACTCCATCTCACTTCCTTCCCATTGGCCCACGTTCTCCTTTTTTTCCCCCTCCCTCAAGTCTTCTACCTAGAGTTAAATGCTTTTCCTCTTTTACAGCACCCTGTAGGTATCATAATACACGTTTCACCTTGCGCTATTTGAGAGTAGGGACCATGTCTTTGATCTCTGTATCCCCAGCACCTGCACAAAAGACTTAGCAGATTTTGGTGGGTTCAATTGCGAGATAAAGTGCTAAGGGTACAGGGAAAGTGCTTAGGGAGTTCCCAGAAGGTTGAGTCAAGGAAGGCTTCATGGGAAAAAAATGGTATATGAATTATATGTTATTGTCTTCACAACAATCCTGATAGAATCTTCCTTCTTACTTTTCAATCAACACCTCTTTTTTTACAACTAATTCTGTAAAATATATTCTACAAGTATATAAAACCTGATTACAGGACACAGATACTCCTTGGGTAATACAGTGATAGATTTATGACTGAGAAGTTTTCAAACACCAGATTTAAGGGCTTATTGACAGGTTTACAGAATACAATGCGTTGTTATTTTCCACTCTTGTTGCTATATATTTGGTCATGCAGGATGCATAGGTAGCAGTTAAGAGAATGGTTAGTGGAGTCAAACATACCTGGGTTTAAATCTCAACCATGCCTTTATAAGCCATGCTAATGATAACCTCATTAAAAGTGTTTCCTCATACTATATCACATGGGTAATAATATCTACTCCATTAAATCTAATGAAGCAGATAAAGTGCTTAATATGGATATTAACATATTAACACTGAACATATGGTCGTGGAGGTGGTGATTACCTTAAAGCCGAGGATAGAGGCAGGTGGCAGGGGCAGTACAAGAGAGCTGCTTGATGAGGGAACTTTTCTCATCCCTTTCATTTAGCCAGAACTTCTCAGATTGTACTCCAAGAGAACATTAGTATTCTGTGAGCTGGTCTGAGGTGTTTCACAGGTAAAATCAAAATCAGGGTGATCATTTCTAAATATGCAGGAAACATTAAAATAGAAGTAGAATGCTTCCAGTTATATAATTTTTTCTGTATACTCTTCTTAAAACTGTAGTGTCTGCCAATGGATGACAGATAACAGGATGAATAGGTAGAAAATGAATATTAAGAGGAAACATCAGTAAATGATTTATTTTAAATGTTTATTCAACATTTAACAAATACTTGTTTTATAGAAGGTTTTCTTTCTTTCTTTCTTTTTTTTTTTTGGTAAAGACGTGTAAACATGTAGTTTGGTCATTTTCTTTCTAATATTATTGCTCCTAGTGCCAAAATTAAATGTGGCTTTATCTCATGCTATTCTGCAAAGAGCATAAAATCCCCAAATCACCATGTCATCCAATGCTCCACCACTTGCAGAAGCACACGGTCTGTTATTGCCAGCATCCCACTGTCTGAAGCTTTAAAGTCCTAGTTTTTAGGGCACCACTAAGACTTCACTGAAGGATCCATGGAGAGCCTAACCATTCATCTCTTAACTCCCTCTTATATTAGAGGAACACTGCCTTACAAATACAGAATTTATAAGAAAAAATTCTTATCTGCTACACATTTCTGTTATTTATGGTATAATATATACCATGAATGAATAAGTACATCTGTACCTCCTGGAGTTACTGTATAGGAGGATATCCCAAAGCGTGGGAGTAGGAAATGGGAAACGTAGAGGAAGCATGTCTTGTTTTAACCTGTGCTCCTCACCAGTCATTCTCAAGAAAAGAGAAGGGTAAAGCTCACAGCTAATGACTGAACAAGGTAGGTGCTCAAACTATGGAAAATACAAATGTTTAAATCTTGACTCATCTTCCTCTCAGAACTCCTCTGAGGCTCAGAGTAACTTGTCTATTTCTTGTTCTTGACAAGTAGGTGAGTCTAGCACATTTCTAGGTATTGACTGGCATGACTGATTTCTGAGGACTGCAGGAAGCCAATCTGCTAAGTAGCCTTGGGCAGCCCTCATCTCATGGTGGGGCTGCAGTGTTACTTCTCTCATGTCTACCCTACTAAGTCTTCCATGTTTATTCAGAGGCATGGAAGAAAAGGATTTGGAAATCTCATTATCCAGACACAAATAAAATGGCTCAAAGAACATGGCACACATGAATTTGGGGACCCAAGTCTAGGTTTCTCCAGGCGCTTTCATACTGCTGAAGGCCTGGTCGGACACTTCAGTTCGAGTCAAGTTTCATTTTGCAAGTAATGCTTCACATTCAAGGACGTGTCATAATTTTAATTATATTTATTTTTACTAATTGCCTATCTCAAGTGTTGGCTTCATTGCTGTGAAGTAGAATCTGAAATTCAAAAAAAAAAAATTAGGAGTATCAGTCTCTCTTCCTAAGTGTTCTGTAACTGAGACCTCAGTTGGATTTACAAGAAAAGCTTGATGGTTAGCTTTAGTTTTAAGGTAACAAGCGTTTCTATGTGTTAGCCATGTTAAATACACACACACACACACACACACACACACATATAATTTTTTTTAAATCCTTGTAGTATGAATAGATTATTTTTAGAGCACTTTAAGGTTTACAGAAATATTGAGCAAAAATTAACAGAGTTGGGCTTCCCTGGTGGCGCAGTGATTGAGAGTCCACCTGCCGATGCAGGGGGCGCGGGTTTGTGCCCCGGTCCAGGAGGATCCCGCGTGCCACGGAGCGGCTGGGCCCGTGAGCCGTGGCCGCTGAGCCTGCGCGTCCGGAGCGCCTGTGCTCCGCAATAGGAGAGGCCACAGCAGTGAGAGGCCCGCGTACCGCAAAAAAAAAAAAAAAAAAAAAATTAAAAGAGTTACCATAATACCTGCTCACTTCCTCTTCCCACCAACCAGATAGTTTCCTCTGTTATGAACATCTGACATCATTAGTGTGGTACATTTGTTACAATTGGTGAGACAGTATTGATATATTATTATTAACTAAAGTCCATGGTTTACATTAGGGTTCGTTCTTTGGGATGTACATTCTATGGGTTTTGACAAATGTATAATGACATATATTCACCACTACAGTTGAATGGATTTTTAAATTTCTTTTTAGTTTAAGTTGTATTTGGTTTCTTAGCTTCATACAGTTTCCATAATGATTATTCTTTCCCATTGCTGATTGATTTTTGTCTTCTTTATAATTACAGCTATTTTCCAGATAGGATGTAATTTTCTTTTTATGCCATTAGCCAATGGTTTGAACTAAGTAATAATCAAGTTAAGGATTCAGGGTCAAGTACTTGGGCAAGAGAAGTTGCTTCTTCTACCTTCCACTTGTCTTTGACAGTTAGAAGGTGTATCAACATTCTGGTGAAAGATTCTATTATAATGTTTCAAGGAAGACTTGCCATGGGCCATTCTACCCTCAGCCCCTACAGTGAGGATCACTGAGTCACGCTCTGAATCGACACAAGACTCAGGACAGGATGTGCAAGTTCTTACTCCTGGCACAGTCATCTTAAAAGGCTAAGTACACCCTACCATGTGAATATCAATCATACTCACCTGGAGAGCGTCTGGACAGCAGATTTCTCCTCCACTCCTTCCCAGGACAGCACCTCAGAAATGACTAATGTTATGACAGGAAGGGAAGATAACTGTTCTCACCTGCCTTAGTTTACTAAGAAGAAGCAGGCAGTGGTGCTTTCTAGTAAGTATGCAGGGCTAACGGGGAAAATCTAAAGACTGCATTTTGGTCTTAGAGTGAACTTTGCTGGATATGTAATTATGAGCACTGGATTAGAGAAAAATCCACTTTTGAGTCATTGAAAAGAACAACATAATGGGAGTGTCGATTATACATTGGAAGAAGAGAAAGCAGATACACTCAGAGGTGTTCAGAAACAACCAAAAAATTTGTCACATAAACACAATCCACAAATAGAACTAACAAAATCCAAAGTCAAGGATCACATCAAAGGCAGCTCAAAGTTGTTATGAGACAGGATGTGTTTACCAACGTTTTAAGCCAGATAATACCAAAATTACCACTGGTACAGTCTCATTTTAATACTAATTTTTCTAAATCAGAACTTGAGGAAGGATTGGATTGACATGTAATGACCTTAGGTTTAATGAACTTTTTCTTCATGGAAAATATTAAAATGATAAAATTATGGGGAATTATTTAAGAAAATCATTTTTTAACTTTTTATTTTATATTGGAGTGTAGTTGATTAACAAGGTTGTGTTAGTTTTAGGTGTACAGCAAAGTGATTCAGTTATACATATACATGTATCTATTCTTTTTCAAATTCTTTTCCCATTTAGGTTGTTACATAATATTGAACAGAGTTCCCTGTGCTATATACAGTAGGTCCTTATTGGTTATCCACTTCAAATCTAGCAGTGTGTACATGTCAACCCCAAACTCCCTAATTATCCCTAATAAAACCATTTTGAAACACTTTAATATCTACTTGTATACCTACAAGCATGATGACAGTTACCTATTCACTAAAATAGTGTCTTCAACCACTACAACAAAGCAGTGTGTTACAAGAGTTTGAGGTACCGCAAAGCAAGAATTACATTCATTAATTCCTATATTATACTCCTTTGCATGAAGCTTATGGGAGTTCTCAAAGTATCCCGAATTATATTTTTTCCATCACTCATCTTTGTTGTTTCCATCCACCAGATCATAAATCTTGTTTAGAAACAGCAAATATATAGACATCTCTTTCTTTTCTGAAAACGTGCTTACCTAATGATACATCATGACCTGCTGGTTCAGGTGTGGCTGAGAAAGTCTTGGAGATACCAATAGGCTTCCCCATCCTGAGGCCAGATCTGTCCTCTGGTGAATCCTGTTAGCTGCTTTCTGAAATGCAAGGTTCTCAGATGTGTTTGGGTAAATCAAGCTGCACAAATGTAAACACTGGTAATGGAATGCAGGGTTCATCCATAGAGTTAGTGCTTTGTGGAATATCACACTCATCTAAAGATAAGCTGTGTGCTAATTTCATTTACTGTGTGGTAGATGTCATTTGCTTTATTAAGAATGAATGCCTTGTTCTTCTCATATGAAAATGATTCTTGCCTCTGAACTCCAAATTTTTAGGACAACCTTTTGAGTTGTATGGGGATGTACTGAGCTCTAATCTATACTGTTTCCTAATTGCTTTGTGAGCACCACGCCTGAAGGCAACAAGCTGAACTGTGTTTTTATATTCATTTATATTAGAAACCTACAGAAAACTCTTAATACAGTCTGTACCATGTGAATAAGCATCGAGGAGTGCTGGTACTGTTTTGTTTAAAAGACTGCAAAAAAGAATATGCTTCAAGTCTATGGGCCAGGCTTTCAGGTGAAAGGGACCTCCTGCTGTTGGTTTTCACATCCTGCCTCATGTGTTGACTAAAGGGAGTTAGTTCACAAACTCTTGCCCATTTATACTTCAGTGAAATCCTCCATTCCAATGGAAAAACCTCTGCCAGGGATCCCAGGAATCTGGGGTGTACAGATTGATACTCAGCATGTGAAGGCAGCTGCCTTAGGAATAACAGTGCTTTCACTTGTTTAAAAAACAAAAATCACAGGAGTCCTTTAAGCCTCTTTTTGGAACAACTGTTGAAAACAAATAATTTCTTTGGAAAATGCTCTTTTCATAGATCTAAGCACCCTTCAAAACTACCAGATGTCAGCGTGATTTTACTAAGCCCCTCACAGTGACAGAATACTTCTTACACATTTCCGTGTAGGCTAGAATGTACCTCCCACAAATAAAATCAAGGAGTGCCTGCATCTTGCCTTTACCTGAAAATGTCTTGGGGTTACAGTTATGACATGTCATCACTCAGAGAGATTAGAGCATTAGACTTAAAATAAGCTGGCAACAGAACCCAGAAAGAAAACATACAAAAAGTTACAAAACTGTAAAAACTCCAGGACCAGAAGAACAGGCAAGATCTTGTCCCTCTATATACCTAAGGCAAAATAGGGAATCATTCCCCATGGGAAAAACAAATGAACCTCAACCCCAGACCTTTATTTCAGAGCTTCATCTTGAGAACTATGAGGTTAGGAACAGGCTTCTAATCACACTTTATTTTTGCCGACTGGTACACAGAATCCTGCTCCATAGTGGGAAATGGCCCAGCCACTCCTATTATCTACATGTGCAGGAATGGCCGAAAAGGTGGAAACATGCCCCTTAGTCCCTTCTCTCATCACACTCACAAAACACTGAGAGTCTAATCCAAACTGGAAGCAGTTAATACAACACTGGAAGGGAAGAGGAATAGTTGGAAATGTGTTCTAGTTCTTCCGTAGAGGGCTCAGGCTGCATCCTATCCCTCCTGATTTGAGGAAAACCAATCTAAAACATCCTGTCACCATCCTATCCACCGTCCTCCTCTCCTCTTCCCTCTTTTCTTTGTTACCGTCATGATTCCCTTCTTTATTTTACTACTTTTTCCTCATACTTCTTTTCTGCTGTCTTTTTCCTCATTTCTCTCCTCATTGCACTTTGAATATTTTCTGAATACTTACAGGGGACTTGATACAGACGGTGCCCTGCAGACCACCACAGCCATGACTGAGGAGAGGTAAGGGCAGGTAACAGGTCTGGTTTTTAACATGGTGAGTTTAAGTGCCGGCAGGACATCTATGGAGGTACACAGTAGTAGGTGTAAATACTAATCAGGAGCGAGAGAGAGAGAGAGAGACAGACAGACAGACAGACAGAGAGGAGTTTTATTGAATGCCTGTTATACTGCAGGCACTGGGTTTGGTGTTGGGAATACAGTGAAAAGATAAAACCCATCCCATTTCTCCAAGGACTTTAAGAAAACCAATATATTTGAAGTGTTTTGAGAAAATTCAAGTGTTAGAGGTGCAGAGAGAAAAGTGTGGGCAAGTGCTGAGGACATACACAGGACAAGTGGTCAGAGGTACCCCAGGTGGGGGAACAGGGTCAAGTCAGACTCTCAGCTTCGTTAAGCAGACCAGCTACGATGGTGTCCGTAGGCATTAAATTTGAGGTTGGCCCTTGAAGCTCTATGGATACCAAATTGTTCCAGCCAGTCTCACCCATGGGGTGTAAGCTTTTCTGATTTGTGTTCTTCTTTCTTTAACTGGGTACTGATGTCCGAGTAGTAGAACAGTCTTCACCTTTATATGGGGAGGGGAAATCCATGGCTACCTGTAAGGTCTCCTCCCCAAGTTGTTAAAAGAAGCCTGTGTTTTTTAGCTTTATTGTCAGGCTCATCACTATACTGATTTTTCAAAATAGTCAGTGATCTCTTTACATTTCTTCCCATGAAATTCCTGGGCCCTAGAACAAGCCTGAGGGTATTCTGAGATGATAAAGCTGGCAGTCTGAGGGGCTGTAAAAACTGGGAGCACAAGTAGATCATTACTGTGGAGTTTTTCTCTGGTATGAGATGAGATGAAATTAACTTTCTATTTCAGACTCTCCAGCTTTTGTAATGAAATTCCCTTCAACTATTAACTTATCAGATCTTGGAACTAATGGAAGTGTCTTTCCACCCTACCCTTCCCCCAGCCCCACTTGTCTGAGCATCAGAGAAAACTCTCTTGTCTTTCATCAGTCTCCCACTTGTGTCTCTCTCTCCTTACCTAAAAAATCCTCATAGGCTGATTAAATACGTTAAGGTTCATGTAAACAACTTAACTCACTCAGTCCTTTCTCAGATGCCTGAGTTAACCAAGACAAACCAAAAATGGAAAACCAAAGGTCATATACCTGCTGCATTTTTATCCCTTTAAAGGAAAAGTCCCCTTTTGTGCTTTTCCTGTGCCAAGAACATTATTCTCTACCCATGAGTTATCCCTAAGAAAACAGGCAGCCTTGAATATTGGCAGGGCTTCTATATATAGTAAATCAATATGGCCAGCCATCAAGTGGGATATTTCTTCTCAGTCCGGGTTTGTTTTCCCAGGTTTTCAATTTAGATTGTTGACTTCCTTCCAAAACTATTAAAATGTTATTTAAGTTATGGTAATACATTATTAATTCATCACTTCTTGAAACTTATTTATATTACTCTTGCAAGTTACATACGATTATTACGAAATACTTTTATTGAAGTTAAAGTTGCTTCCTGTTCTGGGGAAGAAGAAAGACTGCTTATTGGATCTTTATCTTTTTTTTTGCCATTTAAAAGTTTAATTAAGTCCTCTAGCTACTCTGAAGAGGTGGAGTATTTGAGATAATCAGACATGATTAAATTTTAGTACCCCATTTCAGGTACTCTTCCTGCTGTGGCTGTTTTATTTATATAGATGAAATGAATACAATCTGATAAATGTAAAGTAGGTGGCAAAAAAATTATCTTATAAAACATATTTGATTTTATGCCACATTAACTATCCTGCCCTTTCAAGTATCCTGTTAGTATGTAGGATAGCTGAGCCCACTTCTTCCAAGAGAAAACAGTGGGTGGTAAAAATCATCAAGAGCAGGGCTATTCTGTTTAAGTTCATAATTGAGAATTGTTAAAACTTGCACAGGATTTTAATAGCATAGATTTGGGCCACATATTTTGGGTAATTCTTCAGGTTCCTCAGTATTTAGGATAGTTAAGAGCATCTTAAACAACTTTCCCAGATGCCATAGCAAAAAGAAGCAAACAAAAGATCTGTATCCTAGTCCTGATTCTACCATTAACTACCTTCAGTAACTTATTTAGTTTATTTGGTTCTCAGTTTTCTCACTTGCATCATCATTATTTGATCTCTAAGACCTCTCTGAGCTCCAAGATTTTATGATATTAATATTAGAACTATGCCCACTTTTAACTAAAGTTAGTCTCAAAGCGTCTAGCGTCTTCTGAGAATGTTTAATTTCTTCATGGTACTTGTAAAAATTAGGTGTCTGTGTAGTCTTCACAGTGAGCAAGCTACATTTGAGTCCGCGTGAATCACCCTCAACCTTTGTAAATGTAAATATCTCTTCTTACGGTCAAAGTATTTTGTAGAGTTACACATCATGATACTTGTACCTTTGGAATCAATTGATTGAAAAATTAGGCAATTCCAGAGGGCTACTTTGACTCCAATAACATTAAAAATGAACTTGTGGTTTATTATTCACAACAGCATCTACACATATTTAGAGAATACTATTACTTATTATGCATCTATATTTGGAGAAATCTATAACTTATTATTAGGTATATGTGAGGATGCTTTCAACTCCAATAACCATATTGGCTTAAATGATAAGGAAGTCTACTCTCGTACATGCAAGGGATCCAGAGGTAGGGTGGCTCCAGGACTGTTTATTCAGGTGCTCAAGTGTTGGCACTGAGGAGCAAGGATGTTTTCAATTCTCATCACCTCACTGTGGAGATTACTCTTGTGGCTGTAGTACTTTACAGCTGTAGTACTGCTTTAGCAGTACCCAGATAACAATGTCCTGAAAAAGAAAAGGGTTGTCTCTCTTTTGTCTCCTTAGAAGCAATAAGTCCCTGGACAGGCTTTCTTCATGTACCAATGGCCAGGAATGGGTCATAGTTCCTTCAATAAATCCATCACAAACAAGGGCAATGGGTTAAGATGAAGTTTGGGGAAGAAATAGGGAGGCAACCACCATGACCACTATAACAGGTAATACATTCTCAGTCAACAGTGTGCTGTGCACAGAGCTGTGGTAATAACCCTACGTGTACCACCCACTTCTGGAAATGCTTGGTCCATTCCTCTCTATAAGACCAAAGTCCATGAACACTCACCACACTATTAATGATTTGTATACCTCTATGGGGAAAAAATGAAATCAATAGTTCTGAAGTAAATCACCCTAACTTGTGTGTGCATCTTTCCTAGAGGACAAATCTCAAATATTTCAACAAATATAATACTATGTACTGCTTTCTTACTAGTTAATGTAAAAGAAAAAAAAAAAAAGCAAAAATATGCCCACTGAACCAGTCTCAAATGAGATCCCAGAGGTTATGGTTAGATATCATCACTGCCAATCATTTCTGCAACAAGAGTGGTAATAAAAGAAGTCAGAACATTTTTTTTTTGAAGCAGTCACCTGATAGCAGGCAAAACCCAATGCATCTACTCCCAGTCAAAAAGTGGGTATTCCAGAACATCTAGGCAAAAAAAGAAGAAATATCATTAGCCGGGAGCTGAAACACATATGAAGAAAAATTTGAATGATTTTAGGTATTGTATTGGGAAGACAATAAAGGAACAATGGACCACCCTTTGATTGCCTAAGTCTCTTGGTATCCTAAAATTCTCACTCTATTTTTTTTTTTAACTTTAGGGTTTCCACATGTGCCTGGAATGTAAAAGCTGAAATAAGCATTGCTCCCATACTAACAACAATAAAAATCCAGATGAAATATAAAATCATAAATTTGCTTCAACCTCTCAGAATGCTGAGTTTGCAGGGCAATCAAGCAGCCTGAAATTAAGGAAAAGCAGGGCTTTCTCCCAGGATATGGGATACAAGTACTGGTCACCTGTGGCAGGGCACAAGGGAAAGACCCAATCACCTTATAAGGAAGTAAGAAAAATTCAAGTAAAATTTTAATCAGTTTCAAAAGTCTTTTTTCAAGACTTTTTCCCAGGACATAAAACAAACCTCAACAAATTTAAGGGAATTGCAATCATACCAAGTATGTTCTCTGACCACAACATAATTAAGCTAGAAATTAATAACAGAAAATATTTGGAAAATCCCCCCAATATTTTAAAATTAAATTACTCATGTGTCAAAAAGGAAGTCACAAGGGAAATTAAAAGCTATCCTTAATGAAATGAAAATACAATATATCAAAATTTGTAGGATGTAGCACATACTTAGAAAGAATATTTTCTAGTAAAGTTTATAATAGATGAGAAGAACTAAATCAATTATCTAAGCTTCCATCTTAAGAGACAATAAACAAGGAATTCCCTGGAGGTCCAGTGGTTAGGACTCGGTGCTTTCACTGCCGAGGGCCCAGGTTCAATCTCTGGTTGAGGAACCAAGATCCCGCAGACCTCTCGGCACAGCCAGAAAAAACAAAAATAAAAACAAGAAAACTAGAATCAAGTAGAAGGGAGGAAATAATAAAAGAGCAGAAATGAGTGAAACTGAGAATATAATAACAATAGAGACTTCTGGTTTCCACTTCTGCATGTGAGGAGTCATCATCCTTGGATTCCTAAGAGAGGGGAGGACACAGGGCAAACCACTGCCCGCAAGATTGGAGAGGCAGACAGGTGAACACAGGGAATCGAGGCTTACTGGAGCAGAGACTCATAAGAAACTACCCCAGGAACCAGTGCTGGTGTAGGAAAACCTGAACTGTAACCAACCAACTGCTAGAGACTCAGTGTGGACAGCTCTGAGAGTTGAAAACTCCAGGGGGACCCAGTCAAAGGGGTCCCCACAATACTGTGAGATTAACCTCCAGGAGCTTGACCACATTCCCACAGTAAATATTGGAGAAAAATCCCTTCTTGCTTCTGGCAGGAGGAGGACAAAAGGAACCATATTGAAATACACCAGAGCGCTCTGTTCTTAACAAGGCCCAACCTCAGGGAAAACTAGTTAACTAGAGTCTAACCTCCTGGAGTATTTTTATGAGCCTAACTGACCTGGGGAAGGGAAATACCCAATTCCAGCCAACTCCAGCTATTCTGTCCCACCTAAATGGGGAGAAAAAGTCCACATTTGTAAAGTTCATAGTCCAAAGGCATAGGCTTTAAGGCTGACACCCAATCATAGGACTAAAGAATGCTCCCCCTCCCCCATACCTCACCACCACATTCCTAGAGGCTTATTTACAGCAGTTCCTTTTACCTGGTACATCATGTCCAGCTAGCAATAAAAAATTAGAAGGCATACCAAAAGGCAAAAAAACACAATTTGAAGAATCAGACAAGCATTAAAACCAGATATGGCAGGGATTTTGGAATTATCAGACTGGGAATTTAAAACTACTATGATTAATATGCTACTGGCTCTAATGGACAAAGTAGACAGGATGCTAGAACAGATGGGCAATGTAGGCAGAGAGATAGAAATATTAAGAAAGAACCAAAAAGAAATCCTAGATATATATTTTTTTAAGTCATAAAAGCAATAAAGAATGCCTTTGACAGGCTTATTAGTAGACTAGACACAGCTGAGAAAAGAATCTCTGGGCTAGAGGATATAACAATAGACTTCTCAAAAATAGAAAAGCAAAGAGAACAAAGACTGAAAAATATAGGTCTGTGAGACTATTACAAAAGGTATAACATATATCTGACGGGGATACCAGAAGGATAACAAAGAGAGAAAGAAGCAGAAGAAATATTTAAAGCAATAATGGCTGAGAATGTCCCCAAATTCATATCAGACACCAAACCCCAGATCCAGGAGGCTCAGAGAACACCAAGCAGGATAAATGCCAAAAAAACTACACATAGGCATATCATTTTCAAACTACAGAAAATAAAAGATAAAGAAAAAATGCTGAATGAAGTCAAAAGAAAAGAATACCTTACCTATAGAGGAACAAAGATAAGAATTGTATCTGACTTCTCAGAAACCATGCAATGAGTGGAGTGAAATATTTAACGTGTTGAGAGAAAAAACCCACCAACCTACAGTTCTGTACCCTCTGAAATTATCCTTCAAAAGTGCAAGAGAAATAAAGACTTTCTTAGACAAACAAAAATTGAGGGACTGAATTGCCAATAGACCTGCCTTCCGAGAAATGTTAGAAGTTCCTTAGAGAGAAGAAAAATGATAAAGGTGAAAAACTGGGTCTACATAAAGTAAGGAAGAGCATGAAAAGAGGAATAAGGGAAGGTAAAATAAAAAACTTCTGGAACTTTCTGACACCTCAATCCAGATGAAAACCTTGCTTCTTTGAACCTTACCTGAAACCACCCAGCCCACACCCAAACCCTATAGAATGCCTCACCTGACTGCCCTTCTATTGAGATGACTCATGGTCCCCTGTGGTGTGTGAACAGCCTTTTAAAACTTTTTAAACTACAGGCTGAATAATGGCCCCCAAGACATCCAAGTACTGCTTCCTGGACCCTGTGAAGATGTTATCTTATATGGCAAAAAGGATTCTATAGCTGTGAGGGACTTACGGATTTTAAGATGGGAAGAGTAGCCTAGATTATCCAGGTGGGTCAAATGATGTAATCACAAGCGTCCTTATAAGAGGGAGGCAGGGGGCAGCTACTACTCACTACTGCAGAGATGGAAGGCGGTGTGGTGACTGAGGCAAAATGTTATACTTTTGGCTATAAAGATGGAAGAACATCCAGGAACCAAGGGCTGCAAATAATATAGCTCTAGTAACTGGAAAAAGCAAGGAAATGAATTCTTCCCTAAAGCCTCCAGAGGGAGAGCAGCCCAGCCGACCTCGTGATTTCTGGCCAGTGAAACCAACTTCGGATTTCTGACATCCAGAACTGTAAGTGCATAAATGTGTATTGTTTTAAGTCACCAAGTTTGTGGTACTTTGTTACAGTAGCCGTAGGAAACTAATGCACTCATCTCTTACAAGCCTATAAAGCTCTCAGTTTCCCTCTATAGAATGATATAGCTGTTTTTGCGGTACGCGGGCCTCTCACTGCTGCAGCCTCTCCCGTCGCGGAGCACAGGCTCCGGACACGCAGGCTCAGTGGCCACGGCCCACGGGCCCAGCCGCTCCGCGGCATGTGGGATCTTCCCGGACCGGGGCACGAGCTCGTGTCCCCTGCATCGGCAGGCGGACTCCCAACCGCTGCGCCACCAGGGAAGCCCTGTCTACTCAGATTTTCATTTATTGTGTCTTCATTTTCATTTAGTTCCAAAAAATTTTTTTTAATTTACTTTGTTATTTTTTTACTTGATTGTTGTGTTATTTAAAATTGTGTGGTATCATTTCCAAACACTTAGGAATTTTCTAGATACCTTTTAGATACTGATTCTTTTTTTTTCTGTTTTTAATCTTTTTTTGAGGTGTGGTTGTTGTATAATATGTTTCAGGTGTACAACATAGCAATTCACAATTTTTAAAAGTTATACTCCACTTATCATTATTATAAAATATTGGCTATATTCCCTGTGTTGTACAATATATCCTTGTAGCTTAATTTCACAGAGTAGTTTGTACCTCTTAATCCCCTACCTCTATCTTGCCCCTCCCTGCTTCTTTCTCCCTACGGGTAACCACTAGTTTGTCCTCAATTATATACTGATTAATTTAACACTGCTGTGGTCAGAGAATATATGCTATAAGTTATGTATTTCAGTATGGTTTGAAATTTATTGAGATTTGTTTTATGGCTTAGCATATGGTTTCTTTTGATGAAACGTCTTTGTGTACTTAAACTGAATGTGTTTTCTGTTGTTAGGCATAGTGTTCTATAAATGCCAATTAAGTCATGCCAATTAAGTCATGTTGGGTAACTTGACAAGTTTTTCAAATATCTATATCCTGACTGTTTCCTGTTCTATCAATTATTGAAAGAGAAGTGTTAAAATAACCATGGTTATGGGTTTATGTCTACTTAATACCAATTTTTATTTATTTTGAAGCCATTAATTGCATAAATATTTAGTCTTTCATAACTTAAATAGTTGACTAGTTTTTTATTCTGAAATGACCTTTATATCTAGTATGTCTCATGGTCTGGAAGTATACTTTGAGATACTAAAAAATGCAGAAGTTTTCTCAGGAAAAAACCCTTGTTTCTCTTATTCTTAATTGATTTGATATATAACAGCTCAAAATAATACCAAAAATGTATTCAATTATGGATGCTTATCCATTGTGTATGTGTGTATACACACTTACGTATGCTTATATAAGCTAAATGAAAGACAGCAATGATGCAAGGGACAGGAGAGAGGAGTTAGGATTATTTTGTTATTATAAGGTACTCGTACGTCCCATGAAGTGGTATAGCATTATCTGAAAGTGGACTTTAGTTGTAAACGTATATGGCAAACTCTAGGGCAACCGCTAAACAAAGTTAAAAAAGAAATATAACCAATATGCTAAGAAAGGAGACAAACTGGAATCATAAAATACTCATTTAAAATCACAAAGAGCAGAAAGAGTGGAAGACAAAAATAGAAACAAAGAACAAGGGTAACAAATAGAAAACAGTAACAAATATTATAGGTATTAATCCAACTATATTAATAATGACTTTGAATGTCAGTGATCTAAATACACCAGTTAAAATACAGATTGTCAGAGTGGATCAAAACACAAGACCAACGGTATGTTGTCTATAAGAAACCCACTTTCAATATAAAGATGCATATAGATTAAAAGTATGGATGAAAACTAAACAATTGAGAAAAATATAACATGCTAACACTAATCTAAAGAAAGCCAAAATAGCTATATTCATTTCAGACAGAGTAGACAAAGCAAGGAAAATTATCAGGGGTACAGAAGAGCATTACAATGATAAAGAGGTCAATTCTAGAAAAAGACATGACAATTCTTAATGTGTATACACCTAACAGAACCTCAAACTTCATGAAGCAAACATTAATAGAATTACAAAGAGAAATAGGTGAATCAACTATCATAGTTGGAGACGTCAGCATTCCTCTATCAGAAATGGACAGATCCAGCAGGCAGAAAACCAGTAAGGACATAACTGAACCCAACACCACCACTGATCAGCTGGATATAATTGACATCTACAGACTACTTCATCCAAAAACAACAAAATACACATTTTTTTCAAGCTCATATGGAACATTCACCAAGATAGACAACATTCTGGGCCATAAAATACACCTAAACACATTTAAAATAGAGATCATAAAACGTCTGCCCTCAATGACAGTGGAATTAAACTAGAAATCAGTAACAGAAAGATAACTGGAAAATCCCAAAATACATGGAAATTAAATGACATGCTTCTAAATAACACATGACTCAAAGAAGAAATCTCAAGACACATTTTAAAATATTTAAACTAGGCGAAAATGAAAACACAAGTTACCAAAATTTGATGTATACAGTGAAAGCAGTGTTTGAGGGAAATTTATAGCATTAAATGAATATATTAGGAAAGAAGAAAGACCTAAAATCAACTGTCTAAGTTTCCACCTTAGGAAACTAGAAAAAGAAGAGCAAATAAAATCCAAAGTAAGCAGAAAGATTTTTTTGGTGATGGCCATTCTGGCCAGTGTGAGGTGATACCTCATTGTAGTTTTGATTTGCATTTCTCTAATGATTAGTGATGTTGAGCATCTTTTCATGTGTCTCTTGGCCATCTGTATGTCTTCCTTGGAGAAACGTCTATTTAGGTCTTCTGCCCATGTTTTGATTGGGTTTTTTTTTTTGATATTGAGCTGCATGAGCTCTTTGTATATTTTGGAGATTAATCCCTTGTCAGTTGCTTCATTTGCAAATATTTTCTCCCATTCTGAGGGTTGTCTTTTCGTCTTGTTTATGGTTTCCTTTGCTGTGTAAAAGCTTTTAAGTTTAATTAAGTCCAGGGTGTGGAGAAAAGGGAACCCTCTTGCACTGTTGGTGGGAATGTAAATTGATGCAGCCACTATGGAGAACAGTATGGAGGTTCCTTAAAAAACTAAAAATAGAACTACCTTATGACCCAGCAATCCCACTACTGGGCATATACCCTGAGAAAACCGTAATTCGAAAAGACACATGAACCCCAATGTTCATTGCAGCACTATTTACCATAGCCAGGACATGGAAGTAACCTACATGTCCATCAACAGACGAATGGATAAAGAAAATGTGGTACATATATACAATGGAATATTACTCAGCCATTAAAAGGAACAAAACTAGGTCATTTGTAGAGACGTGGATGGACCTAGAGACTGTCATACAGAGTGAAGTAAGTCAGAAAGATAAAAACAAATATTGTATATTAATGCATATATGTGGAATCTGAAAAAATTGGTATAGACGATCTTATTTACAAAGCAGAAATAGAGACACAGAGGTAGAGAACAAATGTATGGATACCAAGGGGGAAGTAAGGGGGGATGAAATGGGAGATTGGGATTGACATATATACACTATTACGTGTAAAATTACTATTACTATTACGTGTAAAATAGATAACTGATGAGAAACTACTGTATAGCACAAGGAACTCTGCTCAATGCTCTGTGGTGACATAGATGGGAAGCAGGTCCAAGAAAGAGGAGATATATATATATATATATGTATACGTATAGCTGATTCACTTTGCTGTACTGTAGAAACTAACACAACATTGTAAAGCAACTATACTCCAATAAAAATTTTTAAAAAATGATGAGTAGTCTCTAAGGGCTGGAAATGGGAGTGGACTACAGTGGAGCACAAGGGATTTGGGGGTGTAATGGAACTGTTCTGTATCTTGAATGTGGTGGTGGTTACATACCTATATGCATTTGTCAAAACTCATAGGACACTAAAAAATGGAATTTTACTGAATTTAAGTTAATCAGATTTACATATGATTCTGGCAGATGGCAAAAAAAAAGAAAAAAACCCAGGTCCTCCAAAACACAAGCTGGGAACCACTGGTGTAACAGTAATTCAAAAACTTTCAAATGCATGTTATAATCAGTGGAATAAGTCAACAAGTATGTCAGGCAATGAGACCTGATTTTCAGTGTGAGTCTATGTACAAGAGATAATACCCGCGAGGAAAATAGTGGTAATCACCAACCAGATAATAGGGTTCGGTCTTCATCTTAATGAAGATAGTCCTTGTGTGGACATGTTTTGTGAGAGCCAAGCCCATCTTCTGAATCATGGCCTACAGTACAAAATAATTCTCATCACCTGATACAGACCTTGTAGATCTTTGGGCTAAAAACCAATAAAACCCAGTAATAAATCCCACTGTCAGGTGGTTTTCTGCTGTTTTGTTAAATTGTTTTTCCTTCCCAATAAGGATCAAGCCTAATACAAATTTTAAGCAACTGGCCTACTTATATTCAAACACTGGAACACATCTTTGTCTGTGAGCAGCATTGAGCTTTTTATCTCCTTGATGCTTCTGGCATACCTCCCATGTTATTTCTGAGCAAATAAAGTGCAAATATCTTGGCTTCCTCAGTTCTTAGAGAGGCTTAACACCACCAAGGTGGGCAGGTCAACAATGCCAAATATAAGACTAGAAATCGCTTCCCTCTCAGACAAGAGGATTTTCATTTCTTCCATGATTGCGGGAAGCTTTTGGAATACCGGCATGTTTTTCTCTGATTATAAAAGGGTAGCATCTGCTAAGGCCAACACTTCACATATTTGGTTCATTGCTGTCTTTTGATAAAACTAATCTATTAATGTTGAATTATCAGAAACAAGCTACAGATAATTTAGTAGGGCATGTGTTAGACATAACACATGGTGGTTTTTCACTAATTAAATGTATTACCTACTGGTGATAAATTCTAATATCCTATTGTCTTAATATCTAAATTCTTCAAGACAGAAAAGTAAATCATTTTTTTAAACCTCCCATTCGTAATGTGTTAGGCCATGAACATGGAACAAAATGGGGATGGGGAAGAACCCAAACCAAAAGGAGTAAACTTTTTTTTTTTTATCCTCCATTGAAATGTAAGCTCTACCAGGTGGACTTCAGAGGAAGGTAACTTGGTGGGGAAGGTGCTGTGGTCAGTGGTTGGTTTGGAAAACTCTAAGCATCATCCTAGGCACTGTCCTCTCTCTCATCCAACAGCAATCACTAGGTGCCTTGTCTTGTCCCAGCCTCACTGATAACGCCCCTGCCCCCGGGTTCCTTTCCTTTTTCATCTTTGCCTTGCTAAACTTTAGGCCCTTATTATCTTTCACCTAAACTATAGCTGCCATAGTGTTCTGATCAGCCCCCCTATCTCATCTCTATCTTTTCTGGTCCACTCTACATTGTCACCAAATTCATCTTTGTTTGGCCCAGTTCCCATCGTTTCATTTTTGACTTCCCACAACTCCCCTTCACCCATGGAACAATGCAGACCCTCCTCAGACTGGCATTTCAGATTCCCCATGATCTGACTGGCACACCCTATACTTCCAACCTCTCCCCAGTTACTCTTTTTTTACAATATGTTTCACCACCCTCCAAGCAAGTTCTACTCTCTCCTGTGTTTATGCCTCTCATGCTGGACTCTGTGCTTGAAATTCCAGCTCAAATGACACCTCTTTCATGAAGCATTGGCCGACGCCCCCAGCTGGAAGTGAATTTCCATAGTTCTTCATTCTCTTATGGTTTACAGTCTTCCTTGTATTGTAATTATTTGTATGTGTGGTGAATATAGCCATATATCTTTACATTGTCAATTCCTTGAGGCAGGTTTTACAGCTCAACCTCAGTTGTATCTATACATCCAATGCCTTGCTCATGGTAGATCCTCAATAGGTGTTTCTTTAGTCATTCAGCAAATATGTGTGAGTTTTGAAAGGATAAATGAATGAATAGATCTGAAATTGGAAGAAAGGAAACCAGGGTGCTTTGTTATTATAATAAAGGCAGCAAGGAACACAGTTTGGGTACAAGTCAAGAAGAGCGATAGACAAGAAAAGCAGATAGAGACATTAAGCTGACATGTGAAGGGCAGGAACTGGTACTATTTTTTTGCTGCATCTTTCCAAAAGTCAAATCTTTCCATAGACTGTGACATATGCTGCTGTCATAATTGTTTACAGGGAAGTCTTATTATCCAGAAGCACCTGCTAACCAAAGAGAAGGTAGGTGGAAATACGGTCCTCTAGCCTTAGAAAAGTAGTCACAAACAGAAAAAAATAATTATTGTATCATTTTTATATTAATGTGTAAGAATTCTTTTTTTTAATCAGTGGATTTACTGTCAACAAAAGAGTTAAATCAATGATTGTAGATACTGATATTATCTCACTAAATAGAAAATTTTCTTCTCTCACCTCGGCAAACTTCACTTCATATTGTTTCTTGGGAATGCAAGGCAAATGTGTCCCAAAGCTTAAGGATCCCCAGATGAAAGTATCATAAAAACACCATATCATACCATATCACATATCATGTGATACTGTTTTATGAGAGGAGGGTCACAGAATAGGTAGAAATCCATCTATAGGGTTCACTCCTTTAAACCAAACAAAGAGAAATCAACATTCATGAAAATTGATGAGGTAGTGACTAGCCATTTGACGAAAACACTCACCATGATCACCAAAAACTGGATTTACACATCACTTTTCAGAAACTCATCAGCCATGTAAAACGGGGGCCACATTTACTCTTGTCACTCAGCCAGGGATGAGAGTCTAGACACCAGGTGCCAATCTGGGCTACATGTAAACAGACATTTTTTTCTCCCCAACCTATTTAAAAGTCAGTAGATAATTTGGGCAGGGTGAATATTTTTCTAGTTACTCTTAAGGAAATTTTCTTTCTGATGCATCAAAAATTGATTAAATATGACTCATCAACACAGCTCCAAATGGGGCAGGGAACAAGAAACACCTTTCCGGTGTCTTAGTCACTGCTATCTCCTATATCTTGTTCTTCATTTTAGCAAGAATTTTGTTGTTTCTTGGTTTAATTTAAAATATTTAAAAGACAATTCTCCAGTACCAAGCATATTGTAGGAGCTTATTATATGAATGTTGGGTGAACATAAGGTTTCTTTCACTCCATGTACCAAGATAATGTCTTATTGTAAATGAGTTTGCTAAGCACAATAAACTATGAGGCTTGAGTAACTAGAATATAAGCACTTGAATTCTTTTAATTTTCTTCTCCCCCAAAGTGCCTACTACAGGACTCTGTAAACAGTAATCACATATGCACGCATATGAACACGTGGGAACATGCACGAACATCACACACACACACACACACACACACACACACACACACACATACATACATACATACACACAGGCTTAGTAGCTATTGAGTTAGCTTAGAGGATCCTGGATGAATTACATTCGGGTTTATCTATTTCAGGTCTGACTTTTCCATTGTCCCTGGAGAATACCACTACTATTACAAGAACCTAAGGGAAGGAAAACCCAGCCATGCTGATTCCCATGGTTGGTTAGCTTGTTTGATTTTATATAGTAGTTATAGTTGAATAATAGATTCTATGGATGCCGAGTCCTAGTAGACAGATTTGTATCTTAAGTCATCAATAAATTATACCAACACCATAATGCTATAGACCGAAACTGTCCCCACCGTTCCAATGGTTTTAGTTCTTATTTAAGTTGTCATTTGCCCTCAGTATGATCTGTTTTGGTACTATTTTCTTTCAATGCAAAGCTATGGGCATACTTATATTTTAATAATACACAAGGCGTTGGGAAACAAGGGTTCAAAAGTCAAGTGGGTTATAGGCTCTGCCACTGTATAAAAACCTCCCCGACCTCCTCCTGTTTTTCATTACTCTTACACCACTACCACACTCAACACTTCTGATACCAGGTGTGGGTTTTTTCCCCACACCAGCCAGTTGTGCTATGCCAGTCAGGTATCCAAGAATTCAATCAATACTGACACTCTACCTGAAGATAGCATCAGATCCCACAGGTTAAGGGCTCAGTCCCGCAAGACTGTTCCCCAACTTCAGTGCCCATGGCAAGTAGTAGGTCCCCAGGTTACCTACAACTTCTGTTCAACTTGGCCACAAATTGGAGGTTTCCATTACCCTCTCCCCCTTGCATTTGATTATTTGCTAGAATAGCTCACAGAACTCAGGGAAGCACTTATTTACATTCACCAGTTTATTAAAAGATATAATAAAGGATACAGATGAACAGCCAGCCAGGTAAAGAGATGAGTAGGGCAAGGTCTGGGAGGGTCCCAAGAGCAGGAGCTTCTGTCCCCGTGAAGTTGGGGGTGTGTCACCCTCCCAGTGTGTGGCTATGTTCACCAACCTGGAAGCTCACTGAATCCCATACTATTGGGGTTTTATGGCAGCTTCATCATGTAGGCATGATCAATCATTGACTCCATTTCCAGCTCCTTACCTATTTCTGGGGCCATATTAGATGTAAGATCTTTGGCCTGGTGACTCAACCTCTCTGAATTTCACTCTTCTCAGCTATAAAATAAAGATAATAATAGTATACACCTATTAGAGTTACTGTAGGGATTAAATAAGATGAAGTATGTAAAATATCTGGCACATAATAGACCTTAGAAAAGATTAGTTCCAGTCTCTCTTCTTTCTTAAAAATACACTCAAGAGAGTGCCTGTATAGAGTTAATCCTTAATGTCAATTTAAAGACACCTGTCGGGGACTTCCATGGTGGCGCAGTTGTTAAGAATATGTCTGCCAATGCAGGGGAAATGGGTCTGAGCCCTGGTCTGGGAAGATCCCACATGCTGCAGAGCAACTAAGCCCATGTGCCACAACTACTGAAGCCCACGAGCCTAGAGCCCATGCTCCGCAACAAGAGAAGCCACCACAGTGAGATGCCTGCACACCGCAACTAGAGAAAGCCCCTGCTCTGCATCGAAGACACAACACAGCCAAAAATAAATAAATAAATAAATAAAAAGACATTTGTCAGTACCAAAACACACCTCCCTACCACAGCTCTTGAGGTCTTGTGTGGTCTAGCCGCTGCCTATCTCTCCAGCTTCTCTTTCACTGCCACCCTCTCTTCCATTGGTGTACTTAAATATATTGGCCTCATCATTCTTCCTTTATAATAGTTATCACATTCTTAATTGTACATTGGTACACACTTGCTTGTTATGTAGATAATTTGTTATGAATTGTCTCTCCTCAAAATTCAGATGTTGAAACCTAGCCCCTAATACCTGAGTATGTGATAGTATTTGGAGATATGGCCTTATAAGAAGCAATTAAGTTTAAATGAGGCTGTTAGGTGAGCCCTAATCCAATCTGACTGGTGTCCCTATAGGCAGAGGAGATTAGGACACACAGAGAGGCCTGGGATGCACATGCACAGACAGGGCCACGCAAAGACAGCAAGAAGATAGCCATCTGCGAGCAAAGAAGAGCGGCCTCAGGATAAGCCAAACCTGCCAGTACCTTGATCTTGGACTTCTAGCCTCCAGAATTGTGAGACAATCTGTGTTGTTTAAGCTGTTAAAAAACCAAAATTACACTGAGTAAATTTGAAGATCTAATTTGTTTTATTCAATGATGAATCAGGCAGCATCCCATCCAGTAAATAGAAAGTTTCTCCTGGGGGTTGTACAAAATGGAACATTTTTATAGGCAGAAGGAAGGTGGGGAAGAACGCTATTAGCTTGGAAAAAAATAAATTGTTCCAGGCAGGGTCATTTCCTACTGGGCAGAAAATGGCCAGGATCTCATTATGCATAAGGAAATTTCAGACTGCATGTTTAAAGGTCACATTCCTGGGAGACATGGAAACTGCAGTAAGTCTTGTTTTGCTGTTGTGGGGCAGATGACTCCGTTTGGGGCTTGTTACATCTTTTTAACAAATCCCCCTTTTGATAAATTCTCAGCCCAACTGAGAGACATGATCAAAATTTAAGGAATTAGCACCACTCTTGGCTACCACTCCATAGTTCTTGCAGCTTTGTTGATCTTGGGTGTGGTATCCAGAGGACATATTTTGTTTAATCCCTGTGACATTCACGGGTCACAGTCCCAGGTTTATAATCCTCAAACTAGTCATTCTCTCATTCCTTTTTAATTTTTTTAAAACATCTTTATTGGAGTATAATTGCTTTACAATGGTGTGTTAGTTTCTGCTGTATAACAAAGTGAGTCAGCTATACATACACATATATCCCCATATCTCCTCCCTCTTGCATCTCCCTCCCACCCTCCCTATCCCACCCCTCTAGGTGGTCACAAAGCACTGAGCTGATCTCCCTGTGCTATGCGGCTGCTTCCCACTAGCTATCTATTTTACATTTGGTGTAGTGTATATATGTACATGCCACTCTCTCACTTCATCCCATCTTACCCTTCCCCCTCCCTATATCCTCAAGTCCATGCTCTAGTAGGTCTGTGTTTTATTCCCATCTTACCCCTAGGTTTTTCATGACCTTTTTTTTTTCTTTGATTCCATATATATGTGTTAGCATATGGTATTTGTTTTTCTCTATCTGACTTACTTCACTCTGTATGACAGACTCTAGGTCCATCCACCTCACTACAAATAACTCAATTTCGTTTCTTTTTATGGCTAATATTCCATTATATATATGTGCCACATCTTCTTTATCCATTCATCTATTGATAGACAATTAGGTTGCTTCCATGTCCTGGCTATTGTAGATAGAGCTGCAATGAATATTGTGGTACATGACTCTTTTTGAATTATGGTTTTCTCTGGGTATATACCCAGTAGTGGGATTGCTGGGTCATATGGTAGTTCTATTTGTAGTTTTTTAAGGAACCTCCGTACTGTTCTCCACAGTGGCTGTATAAATTTACATTCCCACCAACAGTGCAAGAGGGTTCTCTTTTCTCCACACCCTCTCCAGCATTTATTGTTTGTAGATTTTTTGATGATGGCCATTCTGGCTGGGGTGAGGTGATACCTCAGTAGTTTTGATTTGCATTTCTCTAATGATTAGTGACACTGAGCATTCTTTCATGTGTTTGTTGGCCATCTGTATATCTTCTTTGGAGAAATGTCTATTTAGGTCTTCTGCCCATTTTTGGATTGGGTTGTTTGTTTTTTTGATATTGAGTGCTTGTAAATTTTAGAGATTAATCCTTTGTCAGTTGCTTCGTTTGCAAATATTTTCTCCCATTCTGAGTGTTATCTTTTTGTCTTATTTATGGTTTCCTTTGCTGTGCAAAAGCTTTTAAGTTTCATTAGGTCCCATTTGTTTATTTTTGTTTTTATTTCTGTTCCTCTAGGAGGTAGGTCAAAAAGGGTCTTGCTGTGATTTATGTCATAGAGTGTTCTGCCTATGTTTTCCTCTAAGAGTTTTATAGTGTCTGGCCTTACATTTAAGTCTTTAATCCATTTTGAGTTTTTTTTTTGATTTTTATTTTTTTGCGGTACACGGGCTTCTCACTGTTGTGGCCTCTCCCGCTGCGGAGCACAGGCTCCGGACGCGCAGGCTCAGTGGCCCGCCCGGCTCGCGGGCCCAGCCGCTCCGCGGCATGTGGGATCTTCCCAGACCGGGGCACGAACCCGCATCCCCTGCATCGGCAGGCGGACTCTCTAGCACTGTGCCACCAGGGAAGCCCGAGTTTATTTTTTTGTATGGTGTTAGGGAGTGTTCTAATTTCATTCTTTTATATGTAGCTGTCCAGTTTTCCCAGCACCACTTATTGAAGAGGCTATCTTTTCTCCATTATATATTCTTGCCTCCTTTATCAAAAATAAGGTGGCTGTGTGTGTATGGGTTTATCTCTGGGCTTTCTATCCTGTTCCATTGATCTATATTTCTGTTCTTGTGCCAGTACCATATTGTCTTGATTATTGTAGCTTTGTAGTATAGTCTGGAGTCATGGAGCCTGATTCCTCCAGCTTCGGTTTTCTTCTCAAGATTGCTTTGGCTATTTGGGGTCTTTTGTGTTTCCATACAAATTGCGAAATATTTTGTTCTAGTTCTGTGAAAACTGCCATTGGTAGTTTGACAGGGATTGAATTGAATCTGTAGATTGCCTTGGGTAGTATAGTCATTTTCACAATATTGATTCTTCCAATCCAGGAACATGGTATATCTCTCCATCTGTTTGTATCATCTTTAATTTCTTTCACCAATGTCTTATAGTTTTCTGCATACAGGACTTTTTTCTCCTTAGGTAGGTTTATTCCTAGGTATTTTATTCTTTTCATTGCAATGGTAAATGAGAGTGTTTCCTTAATTTCTCTTTGAGATTTTTCATCACTAGTGTATAGGAATGCAAGAGATTTCTGTGCATTAATTTTGTATCCTGCAACTTTACCAGATTCATTGATTAGCTCTAGTAGTTTTCTGGTAGCATCTTTAGGATTTTCTATGTATAGTATTATATCATCTGCAAACAGTGACAGTTTTACTTCTTCTTTTCCAATTTGGACTCCTTTTATTTCTTTTTCTTCTCTGATTGCTGTGGCTAAAACTTCCAAAACTATGTTGAATAATAGTGGTGAGAGTGGGCAACCTTGTCTTGTTCCTGATCTTAGTGGAAATGGTTTCAGTTTTTTACCATTGAGAACAATATTGGCTGTGGGTTTGTCATATATTGCCTTTATTATGTTGAGGTAAGTTCCCTCTATGCCTACTTTCTGGAGGATTTTTTTTATCATAAGTGGGTGTTGAATTTTGTCAAAAGCTTTTTCTGCATCTATTGAGATGATCATATTGTTTTTTCCTTCTGTTTGTTAATATGGTGTATCACATTGATTGATTTGCATATATTGAAGAATCCTTGTATTCCTAGGATAAACCCCACTTGATCGTGGTGTATGATCTTTTTAATATGCTGTTGGAATCTGTTTGCTAGTATTTTGTTGAGGATTTTTGCATCTATGTTCATCAGTGATGTTGGCCTGTAGTTTTCTTTCTTTGTAACATCTTTGGTTTTGGTATCAGGGTGATGGTGGCCTCGAAGAGTGAGTTTGCGAGTGTTCCTCCCTCTGCTACATTTTGGAAGAGTTTGAGAAGGATAGGTGTTAGCTCTTCTCTAAATGTTTGATAGAATTCGCCTGTGAAGCCACCTGGTCCTGGGGTTTTATTTGTTGGAAGATTTTTAATCAGTCTCAGTTTCAGTGGTGATCTGTTTATATTTTCTATTTCTTCCTGGTTTAGTCTTGGAAGGTTGTGCATTTCTAAGAATTTGTCCATTTCTTCCAGGTTGTCCATTTTATTGGCATATAGTTGCTTGTAGCAATCTCTCATGATCCTTTGTATTTCTGCATTGTCAGTTGTCACTTCTCCTTTTTCATTTCTAATTCTATTGATTTGAGTCTTCTCCCTTTTTTTCTTGATGAGTCTGGCTAATGGTTTATCAGTTTTGTTTATTTTCTCAAAGAACCAGCTTTTAGTTTTATTGATCTTTGCTATCATTTCCTTAATTTCTTTTTCATTTATTTCTGATCTGATCTTTATGATTTCTTGCCTTCTGCTAACTTTGGGGTTTTTTGTTCTTCTTTCTCTAATTGCTTTAGGTGTAAGGTTAGGTTGTTTATTTGAGATGTTTTTATTTCTTGAGGTAGGACTGTATTGCTATAAACTTCCCTCTTAGAACTGCTTTTGCTGCATCCCATAGGTTTTGGGTCATCGTGTTTTCATTGTCATTTGTTTCTAGGTATTTTTTGATTTCCTCTTTGATTTCTTCAGTGATCTCTTGGTTATTTAGTAGCATATTGTTCAGCCTCCATGTGTTTGTATTTTTAAAGATTTTTTCCTGTAATTGATATCTAGTCTCATAGCGTTGTGGTAGGAAAATATACTTGATACGATTTCAATTTTATTAAATTTACCAAGGCTTGATTTGTGATCCAAGATATAATCTATTCTGGAGAATGTTCCATGAGCACTTGAGAAGAAAGTGTATTCTGTTGTTTTTTGATGGAATGTCCTATAAGTATCAATTAAGTCCATCTTGTTTAATGTGTCATTTAAAGCTTGTGTTTCCTTATTTATTTTCCTTTTAGATGATCTGTCCAGTGGTGAAAGTGGGGTGTTAAAGTCCCCTACTATGATTGTGTTACTGTTGATTTCCCATTTTATGGCTCTTACCATTTGCCTTATGTACTGAGGTGCTCCTATGTTGGGTGCATAAATATCTACAATTGTTGTATCTTCTTCTTGGATTGACCCCTTGATCATTCTGTAGCATCCTTCTTTGTATCTTGTAATAGTCTTTACTTTAAAGTCTATTTTGTCTGATATGAGAATTGCTACTCCAGCTTTCTTTTGATTTCCATTTGCATGGAATGTCTTTTTCCATCCCATCACTTTCAGTCTGTATGTGTCCCTAGGTCTGAAGTGAGTCTCTTGTAGACAGCATATATACAGGTCTTGTTTTTTTTAATCCATTTAGCTACTCTGTGTCTTTTGGTTGGAGCATTTAATCCATTTACATTTAAGGTAGTTATTGATATATGTGTTCCTATTACCATTTTCTTAATTGTTTTGGGTTTGGTATTGTAGGTCTTTTCCTTCTCTTGTGTTTCCTGCCTAGAGAAGTTCCTTTAGCATTTGTTGTAAAGCTGGTTTGGTGGTGCTGAATTCTCTTAGCTTTTGCTTGTCTGTAAACGTTTTAATTTCTCCATCAAATCTGAATGAGATCCTTGCTGGGTAGAGTAATTTTGGTTGTAGGTTTTTCCCTTTCATCACTTTAAATATGTCCTGCCACTCCCTTCTGGCTTGCAGAGTTTGTGCTGAAAGATCAGCTGTTAACCTTATGGGGATTCCCTTGTATGTTATTTGTTGTTTTTCTCTTGCTGCTTTTAATATTTTTATTTGTATTTAATTTTTGATTGATTAATATATGTCTTGGCGTATTTCTCCTTGGATTTATCCTGTATGGGACTCTCTGTGCTTCCTGGACTTGATTAACTATTTCTTTTCCCATAGTAGGGAAGTTTTCAACTATAATCTCTTCAAATATTTTCTCAGTCCCTTTCTTTTTCTCTTCTTCTTCTGGAACCCCTATAATTCGAATGTTGGTGCACTTAATGTTGTCCCAGAGGTCTCTGCAACTGTCCTCAATTCTTTTCATTCTTTTTTCTTTATTCTGCTCTGCAGTAGTTATTTCCACTATTTTATCTTCCAGGTCACTTATCCGTTCTTCTGCCTCAGTTATTCTGCTATTGATTCCTTCTAGAGAATTTTTAATTTCACTTATTGTGTTCATCACTGTTTGTTTGCTCTTTAGTTCTTTTAGGTCCTTGTTAAATGTTTTGTGTATTTTCTCCATTCTATTTCCAAGATTTTGGATCATCTTTACTGTCATTACTCTGAATTCTTTTTCAGATAGACTGCCTATCTCCTCTTAATTTGTTTGGTCTGGTGGGTTTTTACCTTGCTCGTTCATCTGCTGAGTGTTTCTCTGTCTTCTCATTTTGCTTAATTTACTGTGTTTGGGGTCTCCTTTTCTCATGCTGCAAGTTCTTAGTTCCTGTTGTTTTTGGTGTCTGCCCCCAGTGGGTAAGGTTGGTTCAGTGGGTTGTGTAGGCTTCCTGGTGAAGGGGACTAGTGCCTGTGTTCTGGTGGTTGAGGCTGGATCTTGTCTTTCTGGTGGGCAGGACCAGTCTGGTGGTGTGTTTTGGGGTGTCTGTGACCTTATTATGATTTTAGGCAGCCTCTCTGCTAATGGGTGGGGTTGCTTTCCTGTCTTGCTAGTTGTTTGGCATAGGGTGTCCAGCACTGGAGCTTGCTGGTCGTTGAGTGGAGCTGGGTCTTAGCGTTGAGATGGAGATCTCTGGGAGAGCTTTCACCACTTAATATTATGTAAAGCCGGAGGTCTCTGGTGGACCAGTATCCTGAACTCAGCCCTCCCACCTCAGAGGCACAGGCCTGACATCTGGCCGGAGCACAAAGACCCTGTCAGCCACATGGCTCAGAAGAAAAGGGAGAAAGAAAGAAAGAAAGAAAAATAAAGTAAAGTAAATTAAAGTTATTAAAATAAAAAGTAATTATTAAAAAATTTTTTTAAATGGACAGAATAACCCTAGGACAAATGGTAAAAGCAAAGCTATACAGACAAAATCACACAAAGAAGCATACACATACACACTCACAAAAAGAGGAAAAGGAAAAATATATATATATCATTGCTCCCAAAGTCCACCACCTCAATTTTGGGATGATTCGTTGTCTATTCAGGTATTCCACAGATGCAGGGTACATCAAGTTGATTGTGGAGATTTAATCCGCTGCTCCTGAGGCTGCTGGGAGAAATTTCCCTTTCTCTTCTTTGTTTGCACAGCTCCTGAGTGTCAGCTTTGGATTTGGTCCCACCTCTGCGTGTAGGGTTGAAGGAGCGGCTGATTCGGAGGCTCTGGCTCACTCAGGCACGGGGGGAGGGAGGGGTACAGAGTGCGGGGTGAGCCTGCAGCTGCAGAGGCCAGCGTGAAGTTGCACCAGCCTGAGGCGCGCCGTGCGTTCTCCCGGGGAAGTTGTCCCTGGATCACGGGACCCTGGCATTGGTGGGCTGCACAGGCTCCCAGGAGCGGAGGTGTGGATAGTGACCTGTGTTTGCACACAGGCTTCTTGGTGGCGGCAGCAGCAGCTTAGCGTTTCATGCCCATCTCTGGGGTCCACGCTGATAGCCGCGGCTCGTGCCCATCTCTGGAGCTCGTTTAGGCGGTGCTTTGAATCCCCTCTCCTCGTGGACCCCAAAACAATGGTCTCTTGCCTCTTCGGCAGTTCCAGACTCCCTCCCGGCTAGCTGTGGCTCACTAGCCCCCTTCAGGCTCTGTTCAGGCCGCCAACCCCAGTCCTCTCCCTGGGGTCTGACCTCCGAAGCCCGAGCCTCAGCTCCCAGCCCCTGCCCGCCCCCGGTGGGTGAGCAGACAAGCGTCTCAGGCTGATGAGTGCTGGTCGGCACCGACCCTCTGTGCGGGAATCTCTCTGCTTGCCCTCTGCACCCCTATTGCTGTGCTCTCCTCCGTGGCTCTGAAGCTTCCCCCGCCACCCCACACCCGTCTCCAACAGTGAAGGGGCTTCCTAGTGTGTGGAAACCTTTCCTCCTTCACAGCTCCCTCCCAGAGGTGCAGGGCCTGTCCCTATTCTTTTGTTTCTGTTCTTCCTTTTTTCTTTTGCCCTACCCAGGTACGTGGGGAGTTTATTGCCTTTTGGGAAGTCTGAAGTCTTCTGCTAGCTTTCAGTAGGTGTTCTGTAGGAGTTCTTCCGTATGTAGATGTATTTATGGGGAGGAAGGTGATCTCCACGTCTTACTCTTCCGCCATCTTGAAGGTCTCCTCATTCCTTTTTTTGATGTTCCAGTGTTAGGGAGATCATTTGCTTGGCAGTTAGTGGCTGGAAACATGTATTTAAAGCTTTTGAGAGGATACAATGCACCAGGGAGATTTTTATAATAACTATAAGCAGATCAGTTCCCAATATTTAGGAGTGCACTTGGGAGCCATGGTCCCCAAGACCAAAACCAATCAGAATCAAATAAGTCAAAAAAAGACCCCATCAAAGGAGTCATCTTCTAAAGCCAAGTGGCTTACTCAATGACCTTATGTATCTGAGTTTCAACTTCCCCAAAAGTGTTAATCCAGGTGCAGCAGATAGTGTTGGCCACAGCCCAGACACCTCCTTAATCAGTTAAAAGATAATCAAGGAGTATTCTATTAATAAGAACAACCTTGGTCAGAGAGTCCAAAGACTTTTGCTGGGCAGGTAATGGCTTAGCAATAGAATCTGCATTATCATCAAGGGTTAAGGAGAAGTTTCAGGAAGATGGAGGGAGGAGAGAAATAGGTGATGGAGATTAAGAGGTACAAAATAAATGAATCACAAGTATGAAATGCACAGTGTGGGGAATATAGTCAATAACTATATAATACATTTGTATAGTGACACTGTAACTAGACTTTGGTGATCATTTTGAAATGCATAGAAATATTGAATCACTATGTTGTGCACTAGGAACTAACATAAGGTTGGTCAATCATATTTCAAAGCAAACTCATAAAAAGAGATCAGATTTGTAGTTACTAGAGGCGAGGAGTGGGAGAAGGGGGAAATGAATGAAGGCAGTCAAAAGGTATAAACTTTCAGTTAAAAATAAATACTACAGATGTAATGTACAGCAAGATAAATATAATTAACACTGCTGTATGTTACATATGAAAATTGTTAAGAGAGTAAATCCCAGGAGTCCTCATCACAAGGAAATATATTTTCTTCTATTTCTTTAATTTTATAGCTATATGAGATGATGGATGTTTACTAAAGTTAGTGTGGTAGTCATTTCATGATGTATGAAGGTCAAGTCATTATTGCTATACATCTTTTTTTTTTATTGGAGTGTAATTGATTTACAATGTTGAGTTAGTTTCTGCTGTACAGCGAAGTGAATCAGTTACATGTATACATATATCCCCTCCCTCTTGGACCTCCCTGCCCCTCCCCCCATCCCACCCATCTAGGTCTTCACAGAGCACCGAGCTGAGCTCCCTGTGCTATACAGCAGGTTCCCACTAGCTCTCTATTTTACACATGGTAGTGTATTTATGTCAAATCTATACAGTGCTGTGTGTCAATTATATCTCAATGGGACTAAAGAAAAAAGAGTTAAGGAGAGGTTTCTGATCATAGTCTGATTCACATCTACTCCTAATCAGGGAACTAGGGCTCTGCTAAAGGCAGTGAACTAGGGCTCTGCTAAAGGCAGTGAATCATGAAAAAAACTCCTAGTCAGTCCTTTCCAGAATAGTTAGGGACATGGTTAGATAGTACAGGAAGCATTGTTCACCTGTGCACCAGCCATCTGGGCACTCATAGGTCCAAGGAGAATCATAACCACCACAGCAAAAGATAAATCCTGTTGGGGCACGAACTGCTTCCACTAAGGCGGCACTGTTAACGGACTCATTTGTAAGAATTGTTGCATGTGCCCATTCAAGCCAGGGGTCAGTGAAATTTCTCTTAGCCTGAAATAAAAGTTGCTCTAAGTTCCAAGGGTTACTCCCCTTACCAATGGCCTGGGAGATACAGATGAGGGTGTATGCCAGAGTAAAGGAAAGGTCAATGCCAGAGTAAAGGAAAGGTCAATGCCAGAGTAAAGGAAAGATAAGAAAGGGTTTCATATTTAGTTAAAGTAGGTCTTGATCCATCATTTTGGGTGGAAGCAGTCTACCTCAATGGCAGCTCCTCCTCTTCCTCGTCAATTAGATTTGAAGGTCTCTATCCTTTGTACAGAACCAGATGTCAGGTGTAGCCCTTTTATCTGTGTGATGTGTATCTGAGGCTCAAGTCCTGAAGTTTGGCTGCCATCTGGGTAGTGAGGAGGAACTGGTACAGTCCCTTTCAAGGAGATTGAAGGGCCATCTTTTTTTGTGTGATTTCAAAGCAGAAGGGTGGGAGAAAATGTGAAACATTTCTTGTGGCCATATATTTGAGGAAACTAAAAGAATTCAGGATTCAGTCTAGTTTACATTTATATAACAAAACCTCAAAGATAATTAACAAGGCTAGCATCTAATATCTATAAAGGTACAAACATAATTCTTCTCTCTACATTTATTCCCAAATATAATCTCAGTAAAACTAATTTGTTTATATTAAATTTGGCCTGGTTGTTTATATAAGTGCCACAAGGGAAGACTACAACCCATCCGGAAAACATACATGCAACAACAAGAACATACTGATAACCCATATACTAAACGACAGTTGGACAAAGTCCAGGTACAGACACTCACAGGGCCCAGAGGAGGAGTTCTGAGGCCTCTGGAGACAAAAAAAAATATATTTCCTATAGTGGATTAAGAAATTTGCAAACAAAAAATGGGGTTTGCCAGAGAGCCAGGAAGAACCAAGCCACCATCTTGTTTTTCCCATAGCCCTGTCTGTTCCTTTTTTTTTTTCTTGAATTTTATTTTATTTATTTTTTTGTACAGCAGGTTCTTATTAGTTATCCATTTTATACATATTAGTATATATATGTCAGCCCCAATCTCTCAATTCATCACACCACCGCCCTCCCCAACCGCTTTACCCCTCTGGTGTCCATACGTTTGTTCTCTACATCTGGGCCTCTATTTCTGCCCTGCAAACCGGTTCATCTGTACCATTTTTCTGGGTTCCACATATATGCGTTAATATACGATATTTGTTTTTCTTTTTCTGACTTACTTCACTCTGTATGACAGTCTCTAGATCCATCCACGTCTCTACAAATGACCCAGTTTCGTTCATTTTTATGGCTGAGTAACATTCCATTGCATATATGTACCACATCTTCTTTATCCATTCGTCTGTCGATGGGCATTTAGGTGGCTTCCATGACCTGGCTATTGTAAATAGTGCTGCAATGAACATTGGGGTTCATGTGTCTTTTTGAATTATGGTTTTCTCTGGATATATGCCCAGTAGTGGGATTGCTGGGTCATATGGTAATGCTATTTTTAGTTTTTTAAGGAAGCTCCATACTGTTCTCCATAGTGGCTGTATCAATTTACATTCCCACCAACAGTGCAAGAGGGTTCCCTTTTCTCCACACCCTCTCCAGCACTTGCTGTTTGTAGATTTTCTGATGATGCCCATTCCAACTGGTGTGAGGTGATACCTCATTGTAGTTTTGATTTGCATTTCTCTAATAATCAGTGATGTTGAGCAGTGTTTCATGTGCTTCTGGGCCATCTGTATGTCTTCTTTGGAGAAATGTCTAGTTAGGCCTTCTGCCCATTTTTGGATTGGGTTGTTTGTTTTTTTTTAATATTGAGCTGCATGAGCTGTTTATATATTTTGGTTAATTTACA
>NW_006798383.1:4226556-4239330 GCF_000442215.2 Lipotes vexillifer | reverse complement strand
GAAAAAGTTTTTTTTTTTTTTTTTTTTTTTTTTGCGGTACGCGGGCCTCTCACTGTTGTGGCCTCTCCCGTTGTGGAGCACCAGCTCTGGATGCGCGGGCTCAGCGGCCATGGCTAATGGGCCCAGCCGCTCTGTGGCATGTGGGATCTTCCCGGACCAGGGCACAAACCTGTGTCCCCTGCATGGGCAGGCAGACTCTCAACCACTGTGCCACCAGGGAAGCCCCAGCCAGTGTTCTTTAGTTTAACAAATTCGTGAATACGTTTCATTATTTCTAGAAACATGCTTCTTCACAGTACAATCTTTCAATGTGACAAAAGACGTTTTCTAAGAGAACCAAATTTATCTTTAGTTTCTCTAAAAGCCTAAAATAGATAAACCTCTGTTCAATAATTAATGTTTCAGTTTTTTCTTTTAATCTGGACTCTAGATATTCAATGAATTCCCATCATTTACCTTAATTTAGCAAAACTCTGTTTCAAATCACCAAAAACATTTTAGTCGCTAGTTTTAAGTACATATACCCTAAAATATAATTGTTGTTAAAACGTTTATCTGTAAACTCTTATCCAGTTACACCTATCTAAATCATATGCTCCTAAAACTGGTTTATATTATCTACAAAAACTTCATCATACCTATTTTTCTTGCTGACAAATTTGTAAATCAAGGTAGAATAAAAGTGTTATATTTAATACTGGTAACTCTAAAGACATGTCTGTTTTAATTAAACCAACAAACAAACTAGATTTTATTTATGAAAGATTAACCTTAGATCACGTGAACTTAAAAAAAATTGGGTTAGTCTCTATATTCTGAGAGTTGTGGAATACCCAACCCTTAATTTATATAAGCACTTGACTTTTAACGCAATTAAATACAGCTCTTTTACAAATTAAGTTTAGCAACACCAGCCAGAGGTAAAAAATACCACACATCTACAACATACATATATAGATACACATAGACAGATGCAAATAGAAATCTTATAGCTACTAATATTTGTGGAGAAGACACTTAATTTTTTTTTTAAATCTGCCCAATTTCCAAATATTTCTTCCTCCTTTTTTTCTGATGAGAAACATTTGCATTTCAAAGAATGGCTCTTAGGTCCTAGAGAAAATGAGGGTAGGAAAGGCACAGAGAAGGTGTCCAGGTTTTCTCCAAGATGGAGTTTGGGGATTATATTTGCAGGACAATTCTGTTTCTAATATCCCAATATTTACAACTATTTTGAGATGAATAGAGGAGGTTTGGGGATTGACAAAAAAAGAATTGATGCACCCATCCACCTATTGTTGGAATGTCTCCTTCCCTCTGGATACATTTAGCTAAGGGGAGAACGCTAAAAAAAAAAAAAACTAGCAGGCCCTGAATAACAGTTTCCAATTTGGCTACATTTCTGATCATAAAGTTATTAAATCCTTTCAAATATCTTGTCAGGTTTCAGTTGGAACGAACTGAATATTTCTGGCAGTATTGAACAACCCAATAAATTTTAACTTTAGTTTCCCCTTGGCTGTTTAAGGGAATAATGTAGCAGTCTACCAGAAAAGCCCTCAGAATTTTGTCAACTCTGGGAGGGGCCTATATCGGGGCACTTAAGTTGATGTTGAAAAATTTGCGAGGGCCTTTGAGGAGAATCTTTTTTCCAGTGTTTCTTTCAGTTGATTACAATTGAGGCATCAATTTCTGGGCCAGTGTTTTGATGACCGCCTAGAAGGGTGTAATGGGGGACGCCTAGGTGTTGTGTTAAATACCTTTAGTGTCTCTAATTTTTCATTAGCCTTTACAACCAATCTTTTTTTTTTTTAGTTCATTTAATACATGCGCCATGGCTAAAGTGTGTGTGTGTGCGCGCATGCGCATGTGTCTCTCTCATGGGAGATGAGGCTGTTAGAGACAGTATTAGCACATTACTTTGAACACATTACTTTGTACAAAAATGATCCCATCTGTGGGAGATTCTGACAGAGAAGTGACTTAGAGGTAAAGTAACAACATGGTAGCGGCAAAAAAATGCAAAAGATGGTGGCACAGGGACTTATGTTCCTGATGAGAAATTCATTGAAGAATCAAGAGGCATAGTAATGAGGCAGGGTGATGTCATGAGGAGGCAACAGAACATTCTGCAGGCCAAGGCTGGCATCCCAGATCAGACACTTTACAGCTGACTGAAATCAGAACCAATTGCCAAATGTATCTGAGCCCGTTTCCTTATCTGTAAAGTGAAGGTGATATCACCAAAGTAAAGCATTGCTGCAAAAATGACAGAGACTGCACTTTCTAGGTACTTAATAAATACTGTTTGATGATGATGATTAGTAATTCTCAGTTTCCTCTGATTGACTGTAAGTTCCATGAATGGAAGAAACGCATTGATTTCCCTGCTGTATTGAGAGCATCTAGCACAGGGCAGGACGCATATTAAGAATCTTGTAGCTATTTGATATATAATGCATGAGTGAACAAATAATTGGGACAGAAGTAGACAACAGCAAAAACTAATGGGGTTAGGGAAGACAAGCTGTGGCAGCATCTCCAGGTGAATAAGAACATGGCCTTTGGAAAGAGAACTGGCTTTGAATATCAGCAATGCCTCTTAACAGGCTCCAGGCTTTCATGAGAATCATAATCCCTCCCTAAATGGGTTGTGGTGACGAAATGAAGAGCTATATGTAAAGGGCCCTGCACTGGGCATGCACAGAGTGCACACGCGAGCACTGACCGTACAACCAATCTTTTAATGAAACTATTTTGAAATTTCAGAAACTTTTGGAGCCTTCATCATGCTAATTAAAATAGGTATTCAATTCTGTTTGATTTAGGAGCTTTTTTTTTTTTTTTTTTTTTTTTTGGTGGTACGCGGGCCTCTCAGTGTTGTGGCCTCCTTTTAAGTGCACTTTTTAAATGATCTTATCTCTTTGGAATTTTCCTCATAATGACTGTTGTGATTCTAGATTGTTTTTAATAAAATCTTGCCATCTTGTTAGAGATCTTCAACTTCTAGGACTATAGTTTTTAAACACAAAGTAAGCAAGTATGCCAGAAGGTGACACACACAACTCTTTGGATATAAAGAATCCCATTGCTTTAGCTAGGCCTTTGGGTTTCTTAGAGTCATACTAATAATCTGGGGAGTGGAGAAAGAACTGAACCTGCAGGTCCCAAATAATGGGGACTGCAGAATGATTCCAAATAAATGGGGGAACTAGAGCTGCCACCAACAGTTCCCAACATGGAATCTGGGGATCCTGGGACAAACCCCAAAGGGGTTTCTTTTGGTTTTCCAGGTACCCACTTAGCAATAGCCTTTAGCTGCACAAAACAAGACAAACACCTTAATGTATTAGCAGTAAGTAAGAGATGTTACTGTGTCCTGGCCAGAAGATGGCCCTGTGCACACCCCGCCAATTCCCATGGAACCTTGGATTGGGGAAAGGATTGGACCAGCAAACCCCAAAGAGTGGGGACTGTAGTCTAATTCCACACCTATGGAGAGCTCCAGCTGCCCGCAACAGCTCCCAACATGAAACCTGGGGAAAGATTACAAACAAACAGAGAACTGCAGACCAAACTATCAGCAGTGTCCAATGTGGAATCCAGGGACAGAGCTAAGGGCTGGGTTTTTCACCTGGGGAATTGTGGTCTGAAAAGTTAGGGGCTGGGCTGTAGGCAGAAGCATCCGCCAGCTCAGTTGGGCTCTGGGTAGAATCATCTACAAGCTCAAGCTGACCTGTCCTGTAGAGGAAAGTCAATTAGATTGGGAGCTTGAGTGCAAAAAAAGCAGAGCTAACCAGAGAGGAACTCGCCAACCGCCCTCAGAAACAGTGAGAAAGGCAGTGAACTCAAAATGGTTCACGGGGTACCATGCCTTAATGTTCTGAAAGCCATCGGAAGTTCACTTTGGATCCCACTACTCTCACCAATCTGTTTAAAAAACAAAATTTGACCAAGTAAATTTGAAGGTCTAATTGGCTTTGTTCAAGGATTCATGAATCAGTCAGTATCCTGTCCAATAAATAGAAGGGCTCTCCAAGGGGTTGTACAAAAAGGCAGGTTTTTAGGCAGAAGGAGGGTTGGGCAAGGATGTTATTAGCAAAAGACAAGAAAGAATTGTTTCAGGCCAGGTCATCATTTTGTGGGGGAAGGGAACAACAGGGGTCTTATTATGCAGATTACCTCACTAAGTGCTGATCAGGAAATTTCGGATTGTCTACTTAGAGGTTCCATTCCTGGGAGAGGTTGGAATTGCAATTAAGTCTTGCTTTGCTCTTGTGGGGGCAAATGACTCCATTTGAACTTGTTATTTCTGGCTTTTAACAAAACCAGTAGTATTTTGTTACAGTAGCCCTAGCAGACTAATACATTTAAGGCCTATCTTCCTCCACTAGACTCTGAACTCCATAAGGACTGAGAATATATTTCACCACCAAATTCTCAGTTCAATGTCTGGCTCCAAGCAGGAGGCAATAAGCCAATATATCTTTGTTTAATTCATGAGTTAATGAGTAAGTGAATAAATGAGGCAGGGTTATGTTCATTTCATGCTGAAAGCTCTCCCTCTTCCAGGTCCTTCAATGCTTTTCTGTGAGATTAACAGCAGACATGTTGAGTAAATATTTATTTAGGGAAGGCAGGAACATCCCAGAAAACAAGAACCCCATAAGTGTCACATTCTAGACCATTGAAAGGGGTCTGAAATGAGTGACTTCAAGTCAGAAATATTGGGAGCTTAGGAGTGAGAATCCCACAAGGTGTGCTTGGTTGTCTGCTACCCTCCCATGCAGTGTGAGTACCCACAATAGCACAGTGTAGACATGCATGGGCACTATGCTACAGGAATTCCTCAGCTCCCCTCCAGGATCTTGGAATAATGCCTCAGAACAGGGAATCCAAACCTGGCATTGGGTCCCAAGAAGATGCTATGGTTCCAAAGAATCACCTGCGTGAGTTCTAGGGTCAGAGTTCCCATATTCCCAACACCAAGAGTCTCAAATTACTCTTTTTTGCCGGGGGGCGGGGGGGGGCGGCTATGGAGGGATGTGGACCATATTTAAAGTCTTTATTGAATTTGTTACAATATTGCTTCTGTTTTATGTTTTGTTCTTTTGGCCCAGAGGCATGTGGAATCTTAGCTCCCCAACCAGGGATTGAACCTGCACCCCCTGCATTGCAAGGTGAAGTCTTAACCACTGGACTGCCAGGGAAGTCCCTCAAGTTAGTGTTCAGGGGTCCCAGAAAGCCAGATGCTATCCAGGTGCTCATGAGAACTTTCTAGATTGGTGCAAATTGGCCCTCTTAGAAAAGTCTAATGGCCCCATGAAATGTACCTGGAGTTACAGGGCCTCTGGGAGTCCACACATGTCTTTGCATGTGTAGAGACTATGTGGGTGCTGAATTGAGGTGCAAGAATGTCCTTAACCCTCCCCAACAGTATCTCTCTCCATTACTAGGTGGCTAAATGCCTAAAATCCTGTCACTCACATCACTCCTTAGACTCAGCATTACTATACCTAGTTACTTAAAAAAAAATGAACCCTATGCCACTAATTGCTCTATATTTTCAGTCATTAATGTCTTACTCTGAATTAGTTCACCCACTGTTTCCTCCAGGTGAGATTGACATGGGTTGGGTCAGAATGGGGGAGAGAGGGAAAAGGTATGTATAGGGGAAACAGGTCTTGAATATAAATCCTGTCAACTTCACAGTTTTTCTAGGACTCAGGCTCAGACCTTGACCACAGGCCCCTACATGCCTGGCTACACCATGAGTCATGCACATGGGGATTTTGATTATTCCCATGGCAGCGCGCGAGGGGAATACCGGGTTGTGGCAGCTCTCTGGCTGTAGAAGGTAAGGAGGAGCAATAAAATGTCGTTTCCTTATTCTGAACAGTTGCTCCCTTTTCCCCATGGCCCATGAATTATTGATCCACCTAGAATGGAGAAGGTTTCTGCCTCCTGTAAAGTTTGATCCTGGAGGCGGATTTTTTTTTAATCCGGCAAGTGTCAGATAATTGGAAGGGTGGAGTCACACTGTAAATGCCGACACACCTTTGTCAGGACTTGTTTGGAAGCAAAGAACTGAAAGAAACAAGGGCAAGAGAAGAAGCAAACATTTTTGAAAGATCACTCAGCTGTAACACACCTTGACTGGGTCTGGATAAAAAAAAGTGGGAACAGCAAACGTCTAGAAGAAAACGTCAGGGGAAGGAGGAGAGAGGGGGCATTTACTCAAAGTTGTTTCTGATTCCGTCAACACCTCAGACTAGGTAAGTAATAGGAATTTGACCGTTTTCTTGTGAGATTTTAATTCGAGGTTTGCCACTGAGAACTTCAATGTTTGTCAGAGAATCTGAGATGGCATTATTTAGTTTCCAGTGTTCTTGTTGAAGTGATTAATTGATCATAAATGATTACTTTGGCTTATGTGTTCTATTTTTAGGGTAGGTCTTTTAAAGCAACAACAAGAAAGTTTTGTCAGTGGGAAAGAGAAGAAAAAGGCCAGTTAAGATAAAGTGAGCTCCAGTGGCCAGATTTCTTTGGTATTGTTTTCAGTATTATAAAACGACTTGTGTTAAATTGTTTTATTTAAAATATGATGAGTTTATAATTCCTTCTCTCTCAATCAGTTTCTCTCTCCCCACCCTTCTCGACTTCCTCTCTCTCCCCTTGACAGCAGAGGACAGCTCAGAGGTGAAGTTAAAGTGTAGGTGAGTGAGGCTTCTAGAAGTAGCCACTGAGAATTAAGAACCAAAGTGCTGCCCAGGTGTCTGTGCTGGCAGGTTCTGATAAAGCTCAAGGGGCTGGGTGGACACGGCTATATATCACGCTTGACAATTACTGTCCCTAATTTAAAGTAAAGTGGAATATCTGAAATGATATAATTAATCCAGAAACTTCCTGGAGGCAAACTTGGAACAAGAAAAAACAAAACAAAACATCTGTCTTACTTTTACTGGCCAATTTGGGCCAAAAGGAATTCATTTTGGGGTGAGAATTACCAGTTTAGGTATCTCACTGGACCACATTAACTACTAACTGACAAATTACCACTTTACTTTTTGAAGTGTAGGCAAAGCCTCTGGCACCTCACTTCTTTTGAGAAGCGGTCAATTAGTAGCCTTAAGAGTTGGGTTTGTTCTGTCCATAAAATGTAGTGAGTGAGATTTTTTAAAGAAATTTATTTGGAAAGGAGAATTGTTTCTTCTTACACCCACATGCTTTCTCTTAGAGCTAAGGCACAGATCAAAGTCGGAACTAAACTAAAGCACATGTCCAGCCCCCCATGGAGCCCTTCCGAGAATCAGAGGGGGCTTGCTTTACTCTCAGCCCCTTCAAAACACTCATACAAATCTGATCAGAGTTTACATGGGGGCAGTTAAAACAAGGAGTCCTGCTTCAAGCTTGGATAGAAACCCAGATTGGTGAAACCGATTTGACCTAAGGACTAACCACATTCTTAAATTATGCCTGACCAAAAGAAGTTTGCATCTGTCTGGTTTGGCTCATTTGCCATTGTTAGCGGAGGCAGGATTTAACCAAACATGGCTCGAAACAAGCGGCATAATCAAAAAGCCAGGGCCCAAGCTCCCTCACCCCTGGGTTATGAAAGTGGAGGATGCCAAATGCAGCAAGCTGGAGACCCATTGCTGGGGAGGCATGGGGGTGGGGTGGCGTGGAGACGCCTCTGAAACAGTTAACTCTAGGGCATGGGTATTCATACCCCCTGCAAACTGCTTGCCCCTTCTCTGTTAACAGAGCAATAGCTAGTGGGTGGTTTTCCCACACTTTGGTTATTCTGTTGTTGTTTTGTTTTACAATGTAAAGTATGCAGAGATTGGCAAGTAGAAAAACACTTAGCTTCTCTAGTCCCTTCTTTGTGTCAAAGACCAAGTGTTTCATGAGTTGTTATAATAAGTTCAGTGAGATGGTTTTCTGTTGGTATCAGCGGTTTGTGCCTGGGTCACACCCCGTCCTCATCGGAATAGTTTCAGGTGGATGTGACATCATTTAAATGAAGGGGAAAGGAAAGAACTTCATACAAGTAGAAAAATGATTTTGAATTGTGTTTTCTTACGTAAGAAAATGACACAGGATCATTTTTACATCTTCAAAAGAACATTAAGTATTGAAATAGCCACAAAGCAGTCCCTTAGAACTACGGATGGAAATTAACATAATTTTGGAATTAAGAACTTGAATGACCAGCTTATCCTCAGTTCTAGTTAAGTGGCTCAGACATCCAAGAAGTTTAAAATTATGCTACTTGACTGTGCTTCTATTAAGTAGTGCTTTTGGAGGAAGGTGTACGGATGAGCACTGCTGGGAGAGGCAGGCTCAGACACGGGCCTGGGCATGTAACTTTCCTTTCCCTTAAGTTACACTTTTTGAAACTACCGGCACTTAAAATATTTAAAAAGGAAGTCCTGTGGGAAAACTATAGGCCCCATGGGATGATCCCTGTCCAGATTTGTGCCTCAACCCATCATTTTCCTTTGATAACTCACAGAAAGCTTCCTATTACCTTTGGTTTAAAGGAATCCTCCTCCCAAAACATCTCTGCAATTTCAGACTATCAATCTGGAAAAGAGCTTTGGCAAAGTCAGCAGAGCTCCGTCCTGTGTACTTCAGGCCTGAGAAATCATTGTGTTAAGGCCATGGGATGCAGCCATTTAGGGGCTGCAGGCTGAGAGAGAGGCAAGAACCAATCTACCTGCACCCACCTAGGGGGCCTTCTATCCCAGAGCACCAGTCAGTGAAGAGCCCCCAGGCCCTGGAGGGGGGCATCCGATTTCTTAGCAGGCTGTCTCCTCACGCCCTCTGGAAGTTAGGGAACCCTTGGCTTTTTGCTGCAGATCTTAAGGCTTCATCACTGGGACCTAAGAAAAAGATGGGGGATACCTAGAAATGTCTGTTATATCTCGGGGTACAGAAAGAGCAAGAAAACACTTGCCAGTTCTGCTGCCTAGACGCTGAGACTCTTAACAAATGGAGTGGAGCTATCATCAGTCTGCCTTGATGGCTACAAGTGGAAACAACCCAGCCAAACCCAAATTTATAGCTGCCGGCAGCAACTTTCATTAAAGGATCACAGTAAGCAATAACTTGTGGGAAGTTAAAGTTTCCATGGATTGTTATAAACAGTTCCTTTCAGGATAATATTTCATATCAATTCAGGTGCCAGCCTAGGTGGCTCCCCACCAGCAGCCAGGGGCATTTGAATATTTGATCTCCAAAATACCTCCTACTTCACAGCTAATGACCAATTGGGGGAAAATAAAAAAAAGGAGAGGGATTTCAGAGGTACCAAAGGCAATTAATGCTTAAACAAAGGATTTCAGAGAAGGTGTCAGGTTGTAGGTAGGTTGGTGTGACTAAGTCATACAGGTAATAGCTGGAATGCAGACAGTCACAGGCTAGGTTTGGCCCTCAAATGAGGTTGGACTCCATTGTTAAATTGCTTATGGAGCCCCTGCTCTTTGGCTCTGGGAAACATACCTGCAAAGAACTGTGTCTTCTCAGATGCAGCCAGGAGTTTTCCCGTGATGCCTCATTCCTTGCTGCATTTAAAAAAACTCTGATGAGCAAAAAGTTGGCACATTCGATCAGGCCCTGACGCTAAGTGTGTGGATCTTGGTGAATTTCCGTGGGTAGTTGACCAGTTGGTCTTGTGAGGTCTTGATTTTCAGTGGGAAAGTCACCCAGGGCTGCACTAGGACTTCTGTCGGCCCTAGATAATTTTGCCTTTGTGGATGTCCTGCCTCCAGGAAAAAAACAAGCAACGACAACAACAACAACAACGAACAAACAAAAAGAACCTGCATTGAAAGAATATAATCCAGGTTGGATTGTGTTCATTTTTCCTTTCGATTATAAAAAAGTTCAAACATTTTTGTGGGCCCCTGAAAGTATGATGGGGCTAGGAACTGTGCCCACTGCACCTAATGGATAAGTAGACCCTAAGGTCACCAGACAGGAGAAAAAGACTAAAAGCGTTCAAGAAAGGGTTGTCCTGGGCAGAAGTAGCTTTCTCCAGAATTCTAGGATCCAATTTGAACTGCATCCAAAAAATAAACGAGGAGGAAGGGAAGGTTGGGGACCTGGGAGGAGAGAACCACAGGGAAAGCCAGATTTCAAGTCCCTGCAGAGCCTGAGACTGGGAACTACAGCCAAATGCACCCAGTTGGTCAGGGATCCTTGCCATGGTCTCCTGTGTGTTCAAGCCTGAATCACGCTCCTCCCCCACCCCCCAGCCCGGCCCCACCCCTTAAGTCAGCCTTGCCTTATCTCATCCAGGCTTCAGGACACAGCGGACAAGATCTCAATGATTTTTCTACTCAGAACACAGAGTAAGAGTGAAGGGAGAACATAGATGACATATACAAATATTTTCCTATGTATTTCAATAGATTTTACACTGATTTTCTTCATGTTTTCACTACTTATGTCTGTAAATAAGCATAGTAGGGCTGGTGTGTTACAAAGAGAAAGTTTCATGTTGTAAGAAGTATAAAGTTCCACACAAGTATGACCATTATGATTTTTATCCTGATTTGAATCCATCAAACATCATTCTCACATCTGAACTCTAAATAATGTAGCATGGATGTCTTATATTCGTAGAGCTCCATATAGAACACTGAACATTATGGGATACATCAAAATGAATTAGTCGAAAGCACCATGTGCTTTGACAGATATCCTTCAGCTATGTGTTACTTGGGCAAAAAGCAGAAGTTTTATAGTCAGGGCACCAGATCTTCTATGTAAGACCTTTAACATTGAGCAGGGGCAGCCTGCTCAATTAGACCTTAAAAAAAAAAAAAAGATCCCAATACAAAAGAATAGAATCCAAGGTGGAACTATTAAATTACTATCTCACTGATACAAGAAGTGGGAATGACTCATTAAAAAATACACACACGGGGCTTCTCTGGTGGCACAGTGGTTGAGAGTCTGCCTGCTGATGCAGGGCACACAGGTTCGTGCCCTGGTCCAGGAAGATCCTACATGCCGCGGAGCGGCTGGGTCCGTGAACCATGGCCGCTGAGCCTGCGCGTCCGGAGCCTGTGCTCTGCAACGGGAGAGGCCACAACAGTGAGAGGTCCAAGTACAGCAAAAAAAAAAAAAAAAATTAACTGAAATCTCTTGCATTCCTATACACTAATGATGAAAAATCTGAAGGAGAAATTAAGGAAACACTCCCATTTACCACTGCAACAAAAAGAATAAAATAACTAGGAATAAACCTACCTAGGGAGACAAAAGACCTGTATGCAGAAAACTATAAGACACTGATGAAAGAAATTAAAGATGATACCAACAGATGGAGAGATATACCATGTTCTTGGATTGGAAGAATCAACATTGTGAAAATGACTATACTACCCAAAGCAATCTACAGATTCAATGCAATCCCTATCAAATTACCAATGGCATTTTTAATGGAACTAGAACAAAAAATCTTAAAATTTGTATGGAGACACAAAAGACCCTGAATAGCCAAAGCGGTCTTGAGGGAAAAAAACAGAGCTGGAGGAATCAGACTCCCTGACTTCAGAGTATACTACAAAGCTACAGTAATCAAGACAATATAGTACTGGCACAAAAACAGAAATATAGATCAATGGAACAGGATAGAAAGCCCAGAGATAAACCCATGCACCTATGGTCAACTAATTGATGACAAAGGAGGCAAGGGTATACAATGGAGAAGACAGTCTCTTCAATAAGTGGTGCTGGGAAAACTCGACAGCTACATGTAAAAGAATGAAATTAGAACACTCCCTAACACCATCCACAAAAATAAACTCAAAATGGATTAGAGACATAAATGTAAGACTGGGCACTATAAAACTCTTAGAGGAAAACATAGGAAGAACACTCTATGACATAAATCACAGCAAGATATTTTTTGATCCGTCTCCTACAGTAATGGAAATAAAAACAAAAATAAACAAATGGGACCTGATGAAACTTAAAAGCTTTTGCACAGCCAAGGAAACCATAAACAAGACGAAAAGACAACCCTCAGAATGGGAGAAAATATTTGCAAATGAATCAATGGACAAAGGATTAATCTCCAAAATATAAACAGCTCATGCAGCTCAATATTAAAAAAACAAACAACCCAATCCAAAAATGGGCAGAAGACCTAAATAAGCATTTCTCCAAAGAAGGCATACAGATGGCCAAGAAGCACATGAAAAGCTTCTCAACATCACTAATTGTTAGAGAAATGCAAATCAAAATACAGTGAGGTATCACCTCACACTGGTTAGAATGGGCATCATCAGAAAATCACAAACAACAAATGCTGGAGAGGGTGTGGGGAAAAGGGAACCCTCTTGCACTGTTGGTGGGAATGTAAATTGATACAGCCACTATGGAGAACAGTATGGAGGTTCCTTAAAAAACTAAAAATAGAATTACAGTATGACCCAGCAATCCCACTACTGGGCATATACCCAGAGAAAACCATAATTCAAAAAGACACATGCACCCCAATGTTCATTGCAGCACTATTTACAATAGCCAAGTCATGGAAGCAACCTAAATGCCCATCGACAGACAAATGGATAAAGAAGATGTGGTACATATATACTATGGGATATTACTCAGCCATAAAAAGAAATGAAATTGGGTCATTTGTAGAGACGTGGATGGATCTAGAGACTGTCATGCAGAGTGAAGTAAGTCAGAGAGAGAAAAACAAATATCGTATATTAACGCATATATGTGGAATCTAGTAAATGGTACAGATGAACC
>NW_006798383.1:4220461-4226546 GCF_000442215.2 Lipotes vexillifer | reverse complement strand
GGGTGGGGGGTGGGGGTGGGATGAATTGGGCGATTGTGATTGACATGTATACACTGATGTGTATAAAATGGATGACTAATAACCTGCTGTATAAAAAAATAAATAAAATTTTAAAAAAGCAGGTTATGAATTTTTGATTGTTGTGGCTGGATTATGGGAACAGGGATATTCATTGTCCTTTTCTCCCTGTTTGTATATATTTTTCATTATAAAAAGTTAAAGTTGAAAGCAACTTAAATCTTTATCAGTGGGGAATGAGATAAATTATTATGTCTCCATTCAATAAAAAAAAAAAAAAAAAAGATCCCAATACAAAGGAGTAGAATCCAAGGTGGAACAATTAAATTACTCTCTCACTGATACAGGAAGTGGGAATGACTCTTGTTCAAAAATATACACACGAAAGAATTATGCTTTAAATTCTAGGAATCAAGTTTTGGTTCTCAGCTTGAATAGTAGGGACCTATACTTATGAAGAGATGGTCATAGACATGGTTATTCATGGTTTCTGGCTTTTTCCGTAGGGGGCGATGGTATGGATGTAACCAAGAACAAACGAGATGGCAGTGAAGTCACTGAAAGAAGTAAGAGCATGAAACGTGTCATTATAAAAGTAAAAAAATTTTTGGAAAGAGTAAATAATTTATTCCTAATTCCACCGCAACTACTGTATCTTTTTTTCTATTTCTTATGTTTTCGTTTTTAGTTTTTTTCTTAGCTTTTTCTTTTTGCTTTTTTTTCCCCACTGTATCATTTTAAATGTGTTCCTAAATAGAGTATTTCTTCCTATTAGCCTTTCGTTGATTTTTTTTTAACACACTTGTAATCAAAATGTGTTCTGCTTTTTCTTCAAAGATGAAAATCACCATTTCTATGTTACAGTTTTTATAACCAGCATTTTTAATGGTTTGATAATATCCTGTTGAACGAATTTACAACAGCTTATTTAACCGTGTTCTTTTTTAGGGATACAGGGCAACAGAAATCCAAAAGAATAATATCCCCATTATTGCAGGGACAAAGTTGGAATCACACTGGTGTCACAGTTGCAGTCTACACTGAAAGCTGAAAACAGACATATTTCTTTTGTGAAACTGCCCAAATAATAAACTCAGAGACATTAAAATAGCCCCTTAACAGCTCTGACTCTTTCATTTATCCTGTGACTTTCATATATTGCCAAAAAAAATTCTGGCTCCACAGACTTGGAACTTTAGGTTAAGAAAGAATTTATTTTTATGTGTCATAGAATCCCAAAGGTCCACACAATGAGAGGTTTAGTGAAAGCTCAAGGACTATTATTCATATCAAGCTACCATTTTAGTCTGAAAAACCATTTCCTTTTATGCATGGAATGATGCTTCTGCTCCATTCATAACGCCATGTTGCTGCCAGGACAACCAAGCTAATAGGAGCACGCAGGGTGAAGAAGGGAAGGGTGAGGGAGCAGTAAGACCGGTGTGGGATGCAGCAGTTGCCAGCATCACAAAGTGATGCCCCACAATCGTCTTCATCCTTTTCTCCTTTCACCAACCATACGTGCATACACAACACGCATATGAATATGCTTCGGCGTGTGCACGAGAAGGGTGCTTCTAGAAACCAGCGACCTTAGCTAGGTAGGTGCTCCTTAATGTCCAACCCAGAGGGAGGTAGTGGTTGGTGATGGTCACAGTCAGAGCACAGAATTGGCCCAGAAGGTTTCAGGAATCTACTCACCTCCCCATGCTTCTGTAGAGGAGAGAGTGATTCAGGAAGGCAAGAGGTCTTTCTTCTAACTGGTGTTTTTGAAAAACACCGGAAGCTTTTGTGACCTTATAGACTCATCATCACTTGGAGTCTTCTCAGTTTCGGGAGGCAAAGGGACTGGTTCTTCAGGTCTGTCTTGGATGTTCATCTGTCCAAGCACCAAATGTGACTTACCGACCCCCTTCCTTCCTACACTTCCTCACACTCAGGGGTGGCCCTGAAGACTTTAGAATGAATTATGTCCTTGAGACACCCCCAAATTCATAAAGAGGTTCAAGGTAATTATTCGCATCACAGTGTAATCAGCCAGGATGATATGCTGGCCTCAGCTGGACTGGGTGACCATTTAGAAGGGGCAGTGCAGAGAAAGAGAGTGACTTGAGGGCCTGATCCTCCTTCAAAGGCAAATCCAGGCCTGGACTAGATCTAATTGCTATATGAGAGACATTAATGCAAGACAACTCATTGTTCAAATCAGTGGGTAACTAACTACTTTTGGTACCAAAGGGATATAAACCTATTTTCCAGGTACATTAAGCCCTATTGTTATTGCACCTATTTGCTTTTACAGTGGGTCAGATCAAATACCTTAAAGCACAAGTGTATAAAAGTCTATATTGAACCTAATTTAATGTGCCGAACCTGTGAACGACGTGAGACCTTGCCAAAGTACAGAGATTTCAGTACATTACTTAAGATCTCATCTTTTCTTTGTCTTTTTCTAGTTATCACGGAAACAATAACTAAAAGACTTACGTCCTTACCACCAAGTAAGTGACCATCTTGAGAGCTTTCTTTTCAGTAAGGCCTGTGTGAAGGGCTCCACATGTAACCTTTTCCATGGGTACTCACTTTCCCGTTAAGCAAGTCCAAAATATCTGAAATCTTTTATTTATTTATTTATTTTAATTTTTTTTTTTTTGCGGTACACGGGCCTCTCACTATTGTGGCCTCTCCCGTTGCAGAGCACAGGCTCCGGATGCGCAGGCTCAGTGGCCGTGGCTCACGGCCCCAGCCGATCCCGGACCGGGGCACGAACCTGTGTCCCCTGCATCGGCAGGCAGACTCTCAACCACTGTACCACCATGGAAGCCCTGAAATCTTTTTTTTTTTAAACAGCTGTATTGAAATTACCTTATATCCCACAAAATCCACCAGTTCAAAGTGTATAATTCAATTGTTGTTAGTGTATTTACAGAGTCGTGCAGCCCCTTTGCAACAATCTAATTTTAGAACATTTCCATCACTCAAAAAAAACCTCCACGGCCATTAGCAGTCACTCCCATTCCCCCTCCCTTCTCCCCAGCCCCTGAATACCACAAATCTACTTTCTGTCTCTATAAGTTTACCTGATCTAGACACTAAAATTTCAGAAATCTTATCCAGCCTGGGCCTGGGGTGGGAGGAGGGAACCACAGCCAGGCTTCTGTCTGAATCCACTTTTTTCTCAGGAGGTTATTAGGGTTAGTGGATTCTATATGGAGATCTGAGCCCTCAAACTAGCCCTGCACCTCTCGGGAAGCCTGGCTCAATGTGGGGAGTGGGGAGATCCCTCCATCCACACATGAGGTTGGAGCAAGATGGGCTGCCAGGTGAAACAGCAGCAAGCCAGAGCTCTCACTCATCCTTCCAGCACTTCCAGTGGCTGCCATGTCCAGTGTACAGACCAGGCATTCAAAAAAAGCAAGCCCAACCCAGGCCTTGGCCTCAAGGAGTTTTCATCACTTGCTGACTTTTCAAATATTTAATTTTCCTAATCAGCAACTTGCTATGCTCCACCCAGGGAACTTTCTTTTCAAATTGGGTAGAATATTTGCTCTTGACATCTGTATCAAAAACAAACAAACCGAGAGCATGGCAGCATGTATCGTGCAGTGCAGGTGGGAAAGCGGCCCCAAACCAAGAGCCTCGTGGGTGAGAAGCTAGGGAAGGCTTCCGAGGGGCAGGGAACGAGGAAACCCTCTGCACTGACTCCACTTGTAAATTGTCATCTGTTCCTCCTTTCTGCAGAAGGGGGCACCAGCAACAGCTATGCTAAAACAGGCTCTCTTGGTGGAGGGAGCCGGCTGGAGAAACAGAGCCTGATGCATGGCAGCAGTGGCTACATAAACTCAAGTAAGTGCCTGCTGGTGTGAGGACTGGGGGAAGGGCAGATGGACAGGGAGAAAGAGGGTCCTGAATGGAAGGAGACCATTACCACTGTTTGTCACCCATTCCAAATACCCCAAAGAGCTGTGTAAAGGACACACATCCCACCAAAGGTGAGACTTTCGAATTACCCACATACCTAATTGGTAATTACCCACATACCTACTTAAAATGGAATGCTATCATTCTGTCCCTCAATATAAATAACAATAATTAATTAAGAAGGTTTCCTGGGGAGTTGACTCCTTTCCCATTGAATTACTCTCTTTAAGCCATCTCTTTTAGAAAAGGGTGTGCATGTCTGAGGGTTTACAATTTGAATTAACAACAACAAAAGAAACTTAACGATTGGGTTACTGTGCTAAGGAAAGCTGGTGACATATGAACCCACACTTTGTGCGTTTCCACTGGGCGCAAGCATCCAACACAGGCACACACTCACACTCTACCGCTGAAGCCATTTTTAAAATCTTGGAATGACACTAAAGAAAAGACCCAAGACAGGCAACAGCTGGGCTGACGAAGTGCAGCGCCTGCCCTTACCTCTCAAGGAATATTTCCACGTGGGGTTGTATTCTAGTCCACCCAGCAGTGCCCTACGATTGCAGGCCAGGTCCTCAAGAAACATCCCGCTTCTCCATTTCCGTGCACTTTGTCCACAGACATAAAGGACCTCCCTACCTTCCAGTAGCAATAATTCCATCTCCCATTTCTGAGCAGCCGTGGGAATGCTGAGGGGTGGATCCTTTCAGATGTGCTCTCCTGAAGTCCTCTGGCCCCTCCATAGGGCCCTCCTTTATTAGGAGCAGTCTGCGTGCACTTAGTGGAACCGTATGTCAATCTGTGAAGTCCTCTGAGGGTCTGTGCTTTTTCCCCTCTTGTAGGTGGGAGCACACGAGGCAATGCCTCTACCTCCAGTTACAGGAGGGCCCCTGGTGAGTTGGCCTCCACTCTGCCCAACTCACCAGGCTCGACCTTTGAGAGAAAAATTCACGTCACCCGCCATGGAACATACGAAGGTACCGGTCCCACAGACTTTAAGAGAGAGCTACTCTCTTCCCTCAGTAACTTATCTCATCCTTTGAAGACTGAAGCCTCAGCTACCTGTCTTCACCCGGGCCTTCCCACCTTTCTTTCCATTCTTGTTTCGGTTCTTTTATGGACTCAGGTTTCTTGGGGATTTTGTTGATTTACCGACCCCTCATTTATTCATTTATCCATTTAGTCACTTTTTCAGCTGGTATTTTATCAGATATCTACCAGGCGTTTAATGCCATGCAGAATGCCTTGATGGATGCTTAAATGAATCAGACCTGGATCTTGTCTTCAAAGGGCCTAGAATCTAATAGACAAGTTAAGATGACAGATAAACTATAATGTAAAGTAGAAGGGGGTTATCATTTCCAGATGGGTCTTCAGGGAAGAGTCTATGTGGGAGGTGGCATCTGAGCTGGGCCTTCATGATGTGTAAGACTTTTACCCGATGGAGAGCTGGGCTGTTCCAGGCTGCAGGAACAGCAGCACAGCGAGGACGGGAGTCCAGGCCTCAGGTACGAGCAGCAGTGGTACTTGTGTGAAGAGAGATGGAAAGGCTCAGATTCGGTGCTAGGCCAACATGTTTGGGCTTTATTCTGCACACAGTGAGGAGCCACAGAGATTTCTGAGCAAAAGTGTCCATCGTGTCTGTGGTCCAGGACTAGAACTCTGGTTGCCATGCTCAGGACGAATAGGGCGGGAAGAGGCTGAACACGGTGACAAATTAGGAGGTGATCAGTAGTCCGGGGAGGGGAACCTTGGCCGGGACTGCGGTGGTAGCAATGGGAGCCGACAGGAGGACCTGGAGTGAAAGAGCTGGAACTGACAGGCTTGTCAATTATTCAATTTTGTGGGGAAGGGAGAAAAAGGAGTCAGTGTTTCCGCTGAGATTTCAGACACAGGTGGTTGGGTTCATTGTGGTGCCAACGACTGAAGCAGGGAAGCCAGGGGGAGGCCTCCCAGTGGATGAGTTCAGTTATTTTGTCCTAAAGTAGAGCTGCTGGCACAGCTTTCTGGTGGGGATACCATGCAGGCAGTGGGACACACAGGACTTGAACTAAGGGGAGAAGTCAAGGCAAGACACCCGGTTTGGGGTTTTTCACAAAGAGCTGTTAGTAGAGGTTGGAAAACTGAAGGAGTTGGCCAGGGAAAG
>NW_006798383.1:4211914-4220141 GCF_000442215.2 Lipotes vexillifer | reverse complement strand
AAAAAAAAAAAAAAAAAAAAAATGCAGAAGGGAGCGTAGAAAGATAAAGTTGGGGGAAGATGGAGAAAGAAGAGCCAGATCACAGAAAGGAGGAGGAGTCAATGGCGATGCCATTGAAGTCACAGAGAGAGAGAGAGAGGAAGCTCATGACCAAGAAGGAGAGGCGAGAGGAAGACATCTGAGTCCTGCTCCTAAGGTTACTGGAGTTCCTGGTGATCTGAAGAACCATTTTAGTGGAAAATAGACAAGCCAGGCGGCAAATGGGTCTAAGAGTGAATGGATATGGGTACCAATGATGGAGAAGCAGGATTAAGGATGGGTACCCCAGTAAATGATTTTGACCCATGGCTGCCAGGTTTAGGGAGAGCCCCAAATCTAGGCCAGGTGGATGGGGTCACCACAGTGCTTCCTGCTGCTCTGCCGGCACGTGGGCTTGTCTCTTCATTTCACAAGGCCCACATCTGGGACGAGCTGCATGGAGTCAGAGAACCCCTGGTGCTGACAGTACGTTCATTTGATCAGAGCTGGGTCTCTGGCGTCAGCACTGCATAGGGCAAATGCAGTCGAGGACATGAAAACAAAAAGGAAACGAAAACTTCCTGCTCTCCTTTGCTCAAACCTTGCCCCACCAAAGTAGATCAGTGACCAGAAGGAAGTGCCACAAGCACATCCATTGGGCGAATCATGTTTAAATCTAGTGCTGAACACCCAGGCTGCAGAGGTTCAGAAAGGACCCACTCTCTGGGAAGCTGTTTGGGATTAAGGGGCCATTTGTACTAAGTGTTTTTTCCTCTCTCCAGGGAGCTCCAGCGGCAACTCTTCCCCTGAGTACCCTCGGAAGGAATTTGGTATGTCCTATCCTTATTTTCTGAAGAAATGGTCAAACATGCCTGGCGGGGATGGAGGGGGAGCATCATGAGTTAAATGGACTCTTCTAGAGGAGTTTGACCTCTGCTGACCTCTCTTCCCTGCTCTTTATCCTGAAGCATCTTAAGGGGACTGTCAGCCACATTAGTTTGCCGTCATAAGTCTTTGCTCGTGAAATGGCAAGTTATTCACACAAGGCTCAGGCTTAGACAGATAAGCCCTCAGGCCAGGCAACAGTCATAGGATTTTTCCTTCCACAGGACCCACAGAGACCTCCCTGCAAAGGGGAGCAGGGCTTAGAATGCGCAGATGTCAAACATCCCAGCACCTCCTCCAAAGCAGTCTCAAAGGGACACATTTTAACCAAATGAAACCCTAGGCTGTATCTTCACATGACCTTAAATCTTTAGTCCACATTCTTGGGTTCTCACTGTACATATGAATTTATGATATGATCATTGATTATACAGTGATTATAATTTCACATATTTATTTGCATACAGTGGGAAAACGAAGACAGTCTCTAACAAAAGACCTGGAAAGGGAAAGACCTGGCAGTCTTTCGATACAGTTGATCAATGTGGTCCGCCAGTCCGAATGGATCATGCTCCCAAACAATTTCCTTAGTTAACACTAAGTGTGAGCCCACTTCACATTCGTTGGCTAACTTAACATCCTAAACGCACTGAGGCTTACAAAACTTTCTCTGCCCTTTGGCTATGTGGGCATGATTTATTAAGCAGCCACCACCATACATTAAGGCTTCTATCTGGATATAAATGCACTATGAAAACAACCTCCGCCTCCCACCCAAATAGGTCTTCTTTCATGTCGCAAATATTCAGCATACGCCACCTCTTACATATGCCTAATATTACTTTCCTCTGTTTCTCAGCGTCTTCTCCAACCAGAGGACGGAGCCAAACACGAGGTGAGCTCTGTTGCTGGATTCAGTTCAGTTCATTCAACCAGTATTTTCTGAGCCGCTAACGTGTGTCCAGCTGTGAGCCAGGAAATGTGAGGTGTAAAGAATGAATAGGTCATGACTTCTACCCTCAAGGAGCCTGCAGCATCTGGGCATCTTCCGCTGGCTCCATGAGGGTGGGAAGGGTAGATTTTGACAGCGACCTAGCAAGTACATGGAATGGTTTGCACTGCTGTGGATTGTCTGAAGGTGCTGGCGTCACATCTGGTTTCGCACCTAGTCTCCTGGGTGACTTTAACAAGATGTGCTGTAATTGCCTTTGTGCAGCAAAAAATGAGCACAAGCCCTTCTTTTTCATTGTTCCAGGGGACAAAGGGCTCCCTGAGAGTTTTGCACTCTCCACAACTGCCTGTAGATAAGGCCCTAGGAGGGAATGTGTCCTGGAGAAACCTGGCCTTGATATATCCGGTGAGGGTGGCAAGGAGCATGTGAGGGCTATATTGAAGGCAGAATTCTTCACAGGCCCCGGGAGTTCTCAGTGACCAGTCTAAACTTCCCAGGGGCCTGGTTGTATTCGTAACTGGAAAGTTAGGCACATACCGACCACCTACAACTTTAGGCTGATAGTCCGAGAGACCCATACACCACCTGAAGCTAAAAATGTTAAATCACCCACTTTCTGCCCTAAAGAGGCCAGAATGGCTAAGCAAACACTACAGGCTTTAGAATTGTCTTGCTATTGCTTGAGAAACCCTGGAGGCAGGAAAGCAGCTTGGTTCTGGCAATGCAGAGTGGGCCCTGTGAAAGGGGCTGGTCGTTGCCAATTGTGATGGAGTCTCGGGGCTCAGCCTGGTGTTTCTGCTCCAGGCGCCTGGGAGGTTAGCTGTGGGCAGGCTGGGGGGTGGAGAGAATACGCCTCTTTCTAAGCACTCTTTCTGGGCGCACCTAGCTGTTCTGTTCCCAGGACACACAGATTGCAGAGCAGCTCAAAGATAATCTGCGGCTCAGAGCTCAGTGTCAGGCACTGCAAGCCAGGCTCCTTCATTCACAGCTTCTCCATCTCTCCCCTGTACAGAGAGCGAGATCCGAGTTCGACTGCAGAGTGCATCCCCATCTACCCGATGTAAGTGCTCAGGTCTTGGGAAGGATCCAGGAATCCAGGGCTACTGCTGTGTGTGTGCGCACGTGCGCGCGCGCGTGTGTGCAGTCACTCCATCATAAGAGACATGTCTAAGGCCTTCTGTGACGGGGACTCCGGGCTGGGTGCAGGGGGTGAGGAGCTGCGAGTCAGTCATGGTCCCTGATGCTTCACAGTTCACAGACTAAGGGGAGACAATAAACCTACCAACCGTGACAGCTCAGGGAGCTGAGGGAGTGGGGGCCACAGGAGTCTCCCCGCGCTAGTCAGTCACTGGAAAGGAGACTGAAGGGTGGGTCAGCTAGACTCAGCGAGATGAGAGGGCAGAGACACGGGAGGAAGGTTCGGTGCAGCTGAAGGAAAAAGAGCAGGAGGGGACGCAGTGGGGCTGGTGAAGCTTAGAGAAGGCTCAGAAGCAGAGTGTGAGAGTTTGAACTTTATCTCAAATGTCAAGGATTTCCCGGTCTCTGTCCGTTGACTGTGTTGGACTCCTGTTGTTTGCCATTTTGAAATGAGCCCAAATGGGCGAGAGCCAAGTACAAAGACTAGGAGGAGAAAGATCTGGGTCGAGTGGCTCAGCAATCAGAGCCTGGGACTTGCCCAAAGAGCTCAGGGCCTGGGCTGGACTCCAGGCCTGATGCTGTCTCACCTGAGTCCTTCCAGGCTCGGGGTGCTGAGCACAGAGGATGGAGCTCTCGGGAGAGGGGCTGCCTGGGCAGTCCTCCAGCAACGTTGTCTGAAGGTGTCCTATGCGTTGCCCTTGTGCGACGCCTCCCTCCCCTCTGTTTGCCACCTCAGGAGGCATGGGGTACTCACTCCACTGTATCACCTCGCTACAGATTCTATCAGCCAGAGGGTCTTGCAATTAACCCACAGGAAAGCAGTGTAATATTTAAGAGTTATGGGCCACAAATGCCTTTTGACACTACAGAGCATACAAGGTCAGAGACCCAACACCTGAGGCATCCTGTACCCGGGATGAGACCACTGTTGGAGCACTTGTTTCAAGGGGTCTCTGGTGCTCCAACTGTCCTGGGTATAAATGTTCCAGGATGACAGTGTCTTCCAGCCACAGAACCTTCCCTGTGCTGTCTGATGAGGTCTAATTAAGAAATATGTACTGAGAACTTTGACCTCCTTGTAGAGGCACTGTATTTATGCGGCCACTAATATTACAAAACACCAGGTTAATCAGTGCTATAAATGGACAAAAGGCAAAAATTATAAGGCTAACCAAAAATGTCCCGGTGGGTGAGGTGGATGCTTCATCCTCCCTAGTATTCAGAGTGCTGCGAATGTTCCTCCCACTGCACTTGGACTCAGGAAGGAATCCTGGGCCTCATGAAAAAGTGGAGGATTCTTTTACAGGGACGGAATTGGATGACGTCAAGCGTTTGCTCAAGGGAAGCCGATCAGCAAGCGTGAGCCCCACCCGGAATTCCTCTAACACACTCCCCATCCCCAAGAAAGGCACTGTGGAGACCAAATTGGTGACAGCGAGCTCCCAGTCAGGTAAGCCCCACAGCCCCGATCTGCTGTGGAAGGAAGGGAACAAGGTGGCAGATGTGTCCGAGCAGGCCTTTCAGGCCGTGGCAGAGACTTCACAAAACCCTGAACATTGCTCTTCCTGCAGCGTGAAAATGTGGGCTGCACCCTTCTCACCCCTGTCTGGTCAACCATTCTATGTGCTGGCTATAGTCCGGCTCTAGATCCTAGAGATTCTCTCCCAGGACATTCTCGACATGTCCTGGGAATGTGTTGGCCAGGTTCCCTGAATGAAGACTATTGGGGAAAGTTGCAGTGCTCTCTATCATTCACTCATTCATCCAATGAACATTTATTATATGCCAAGCACCGGGCACTGAGGAAAGACAGTGAGCAGGATGGACACGGCCACTGCCCGTGTGGATGTGACGGCCTCTGGGGGGAGTCAAGCAGGATGAGTGTAGTTCAGCATTCATATATCACATGCCTACCAAGGGCAAGGTCCCTGGGGGAGATGAGGAAAGAAGCCAGTTCTGCTATGAGGTGAAGCTTTCCTCTCATTCACTACTGAAGAAAAACCGTCTTGAGACAGCGATCTTGTGTTTTTCAATGTAAAACCAAAACTTCAGGGTACTTTGTGACCTGAGTGGCTAACTCCCTCTCAGATAAGAAATAGGCAGAATTGACTTCAGGCTTGAAGTACCCATAGCCCCTCTTGGGGGCAGAGTGCCCCTTGGGTCTGGTTGGCACATGGGAATGTTTAAGGAGAGTTCAACCGGAGAAGGCTGCCACCCGTGCGGCGTGGCCTTGGGACCGAGGGCTTCCCTACCTGTGCTGCTGTCTGCCTGGAATTCTACTGTAAGGGAGTCACGGGTCCACGGCATCTTTGAAGGTGGAGTCAGCAACAGAAGGAGAGAGAGACCGTTGGTGGGGACAATGCACCAGGAGGTGGCAAAGGGGGCTTAGCAGGAGACACGGGTGGACCGCAGAGCAAAATTTACCTACCTCAGATTTCACCAAGAGCCAACAAGAATTTCTAACCCAAGAGGTCAGGTTTTCACCAGCTCTGAGATTTCAAACAGAAGTGATATGACCAACTGCCCCAGTTCACCTCAGACTGAGGGGGTTGCCAGGGCATGGGATGTTCAAGGCTAAAACCAGGAAAGTCCTGGCAAACCAAGCCCACTGGTTCCCCCCAGTACAGAGGGGTTTGTCTCTCACTGGGGTGTGGTCGGGCATGTCTGTTTCCAGTGTCCGGCACCTATGACACAACCATCCTGGATGCCAACCTTCCCTCCCACATGTGGTCCTCCACACTGCCGGCAGGGTCCTCCATGGGCACCTATCACAACAACGTCACAGCCCAGAGCTCATCCCTCCTCAACACCAATGCCTATTCTGCAGGATCAGGTATGTGGCTTGCAGTGCACATCCCCTCCCAGTCCTAAGCCCTCCACGCCTTATGATGGAGCTGAATGACCGCTCCGGCATTTGCCATCCCCAAGGCTTCTTAGAGGGGCTTTCTGTGGCCAAGCATCCCCAGATTTTTCCACTGGAACTTCAATTCAACTTCTATGGCATTTCCTCTGGTGGGTCCCCTATGGAAAGGACTACATGGTACAGTGTATCCAAAAACAAAAAACAAAAATGTAATGGGAAAGAACATGAAAACAAATGTAAGGAACCTGGTTTCACTCCATGTGGATTAACTGTGTGACCTTAAGAGGTCATTTAACTTCTCTGGGCTTAAAGTGACTTCTCTGTAAAATGGTCACTAACAAGAGGGGCTTGGCTGGAAGTGATGTCCAGTAAAACCCCACCGACCTGTGACTGCCCATTGGCTGTTATGACCCAAGGCACACCACAGACTAATGGTTGATTCTGTGCTGCAAAGCAAGAGCCCAGGTTTTTCCTAAAAACAGAAATGTAACACAATGCAGTGCTGGCATTTCTTCCAGTGCTTCTTTGCCCCTGTTCTGTGTGGACGTCCTCTCACCAGCCTTCCTCTTCCCCCGCAGTCTTTGGAGTTCCAAACAACATGGCCTCCAGCTCCCCAGCTCTGCAGCCTGGAATCAGCACCAGCTCCTCAGGTCGGTGCTTTGCCAGCTTGAAACAAACAGGGATGCTCTTGCCTACTGAGGACAATGGAATGGTTTGTAGGGAGGATGTTCTTCCTGACCGAGAGCATGAGGATCGCCCATGGCAATGTGGAACCAGCAGCCAAGGAGCTGCGTTAGAAGGCACACAGCCTGCCCTCCATAGGAGACATGGCTCAGTCCGGGAGGGAAAGGGCTAAGGGGGAGGGCGCCGGAGACCACACTTACGTGCTTAGTCTGCTCTGGTCCCCTTACTTAATGGGAGAGGTGGAGAGATGGAAATGAAGGGGCCCAGTGAGGCAGAGCTCAGAACGTTTTCAGGTGGAAAGCATTGTTAATTTAGAAAGAGCTTAACTTCACATCTTTTATAAATATCGCAGCTCCTTGGGGGCTCAGTAATGTTACTGCTTAACGTCCAAGGCAAACAAGGATCATTTTAAAGCAGTGTGTGTTCACTCTAGTTCCACATACATCGTGATAGCCTATCCGTAAATAAGTGATCCGCCCACATCTTTTGTTAAAGCAATCTGCCTCCTCTCTGTGATATCATGACTAATAAATACGGTGATGTGGGCCTCCCTTATTTCCTTGGCTGGTATTCTTGGCTTCTGATTTTAACACCTCCAATTGACTAGAGTCCCACAAGCCCAGAAGACACCAGGTTCATGCTTTGTTCCTCCTGCCTTTGCTATTCAGTCAATACTTTGCAAAGTCCTGACTGAGGAGGGCAGGCTGATGCTGGATCCATGATCTCATGCCCCAAACTCTAGACAGGATGGAATAAGAGAAGCTGTTACCTGGGGAGGAATGAGCTTCTGCACATTGTTAAAAACAAACAAATAACCAGCCTTTGAAATCGTAATGGGGATGAGGGGAGTTTTGTGTGTTTGAGCCAAGAAAAGAAAGGAGGAAAACTAGGGTCCTGCCCAGTCAGTGCTTCTTAGCCTCCACTGTGTCTGTATCCACAGTTCCCACACTGTACACCACAGCACCCAAGGGTCCTGCAGGGAAGGGAACCCCTGGGATATTTAAAATTTTTGAGGCATACAGCAACAGACCCTATGCGAACTACCGCTATTAAATTGTGTGAACCTAACTACTCAATAAATGGAGCTTAGTAACTTTTGCCTGGGGTAGGGAGGTGGGGTATTAAAAAAATTGCCATGTCAGTGAGAGTGTGGGAACTGATAATGCCCGGGATCTCTGTCATATGCAAAGGCATTACTTGTGAAAATGGTTTGGGGAGCTCCTGGGACTGGCTGCCTTAACCTGGGGGGGCCTCATCTATGTACCTGCACTCACCTGTCCTCAATTCCTCTCACAGTGTTTGGCATGCAGAACAATCTGGCCCCCAGTTCACCCGCCCTGTCCCATGGCATGGCCACCACCTCCACAGGTCCGTAACTGGGGTTTGGAGCCTAGGGACTGGGAAATAACGCCTCTTTGCAGCTATAACTCACAATAGCCCTTTTCAACAAGGGAATTAGAGGGGCAAAAATGTCCCTAAAAATCAATCGACCTTTCCCACCAAAGAAACAACCCTCCACACCTCGACCCAGAGATGCCAACCTGAATCATGTGCTGGCTCAGACATGAGTGGGAGCCTGTGCTGGGAGTGTCTCCTATATATCCCCATGTCTCACTGCTGTCCTTGACAGCCCACTGTCACTGCAAATCAATCATCTGGCTGACTTTATAGTGCACCCGGGAGCGGGG